>NC_090373.1:192894160-193087977 GCF_036365525.1 Heterodontus francisci
CAGTAACAGGATGGTGCAATGCTGCAGTAACAGGATGGTCCAATGCTGCAGTAACATGATGGTGCAAGGCAGCAGTAACAGGATGGTCCAAGGCAGCAGTAACAGCATGGTGCATGACAGCAGTAACAGGATGGTCCATGGCATCAGTAACAGGATAGTCCAAGGCAGCAGTAACAGGATGGTCCAAGGCAGCAGCAACAGGATGGTCCAATGCTGCATTAACAGGATGGTCCAATGCTGCATTAACAGGATGGTCCAATGCTGCAGTAGCAGGATGGTGCAAGGCAGCAGTAACAGGATGGTCCAATGCAGCAGTAACAGAATGGTCCAATGCAGCAGTAACAGGATGGTCCAATGCTGCAGTAACAGGATGGTGCAAGGCAGCAGGAACAGGATGGTCCAATGCTGCAGTAACATGATGGTGCAAGGCCGCAGTAACAGGATGGTCCATGGCAGCAGTAACAGGATGGTCCATGGCAGCAGTAATAGGATGGTCCAAGGCAGCAGTAACAGGATGGTCCAAGGCAGCAGTAACAGGATGGTGCAAGGCAGCAGTAACAGGATGGTCCAAGGCAGCAGTAACAGGATGGTCCAATGCAGCAGTAACAGGATGGTCCAATGCTGCAGGAACAGGATGGTGCAAAGCAGCAGTAACAGGATGGTCCATTGCAGCAGTAACAGGATGGTCCAATGCAGCAGTAACAGGATGGTCCAAGGCAGCAGTAACAGGATGGTCCAAGGCGGCAGTAACAGGATGGTCCAAGGCAGCAGTAACAGGATGGTCCAATGCTGCAGTAACATGATGGTGCAAGGCAGCAGTAACAGGATGGTCCAAGGCAGCAGTAACAGCATGGTGCATGACAGCAGTAAAGGATGGTCCATGGCAGCAGTAACAGGATGGTCCAAGGCAGCAGTAACAGGATGCTCCAATGCAGCAGTAACAGGATGGTCCAATGCTGCATTAACAGGATGGTCCAATGCTGCAGTAACAGGATGGTGCAAGGCAGCAGTAACAGAATGGTCCAAGGCAGCAGTAACAGGATGGTCCAATGCTGCAGTAACAGGATGGTCCATGGCAGCAGTAACAGGATGGTCCAAGGCAGCAGTAACAGGATGGTCCATGGCAGCAGTAACAGGATGGTCCATGGCAGCAGTAACAGAATGGTCCATGGCAGCAGTAACAGGACGGTCCAAAAAAGCAGGAACAGGATGGTCTAAAGCGGCAGTAACCGGATGGACCAATGCAGCAGCAACAGGATGGTCTAAAGCGGCAGTAACCGGATGGAGCAATGCAGCAGCAACAGGATGGTCCATGGCAGCAGTAACAGGATGGTCCAATGCTGCAGTAGCAGGATGGTCCAATGCTGCAGTAACAGGATGGTCCATGGCAGCAGTAACAGGATGGTCCAATGCTGCAGTAACAGGATGGTCCATGGCAGCAGTAACAGGATGGTCCAAGGCAGCAGTAACAGGATGGTCCATGGCAGCAGTAACAGGATGGTCCATGGCAGCAGTAACAGGATGGTCCATGGCAGCAGTAACAGAATGGTCCAAAAAAGCAGTAACAGGATGGTCTAAAGCGGCAGTAACCGGATGGACCAATGCAGCAGCAACAGGATGGTCCATGGCAGCAGTAACAGGATGGACCAATGCAGCAGCAACAGGATGCTCCATGGCAGCAGTAACAGGATGGTCCAAGACAGCAGTAACAGGATGGTCCAAGGCAGCAGTCACAGGATGGTGCAAGGCAGCGGTAACAGGATGGTCCAATGCAGCAGTAACAGGATGGTCCAAGGCAGCAGTAACAGGATGGTCCAATGCAGCAGTAACAGGATGGTCCAAGGCAGAAGTAACAGGATGGTCCAATGCAGCAGTAACATGATGGTGCAAGGCAGCAGTAATAGGATGGTCCAAGGCAGCAGTAACAGGATGGTGCATGACAGCAGTAACAGGGTGGTCCATGGCAGCAGTAACAGGATGGTCCAATGCAGCAGTAACAGGATGGTCCAATTCTGCAGTAACAGGATGGTCCAATGCTGCAAGAACAGGATGGTCCAAGGCAGCAGTAACAGGATGGTCCAAGGCAGCAGTAACAGGATGGTCCAAGGCAGCAGTAACAGGATGGTGCAATGCTGCAGTAACAGGATGGTGCAATGCTGCAGTAACAGGATGGTCCAATGCTGCAGTAACATGATGGTGCAAGGCAGCAGTAACAGGATGGTCCAAGGCAGCAGTAACAGCATGGTGCATGACAGCAGTAACAGGATGGTCCATGGCATCAGTAACAGGATGGTCCAAGGCAGCAGTAACAGGATGGTCCAAGGCAGCAGCAACAGGATGGTCCAATGCTGCATTAACAGGATGGTCCAATGCTGCAGTAGCAGGATGGTGCAAGGCAGCAGTAACAGGATGGTCCAATGCAGCAGTAACAGAATGGTCCAATGCAGCAGTAACAGGATGGTCCAATGCTGCAGTAACAGGATGGTGCAAGGCAGCAGGAACAGGATGGTCCAATGCTGCAGTAACATGATGGTGCAAGGCCGCAGTAACAGGATGGTCCATGGCAGCAGTAACAGGATGGTCCAAGGCAGCAGTAACAGGATGGTCCATGGCAGCAGTAACAGGATGGTCCATGGCAGCAGTAACAGGATGGTCCATGGCAGCAGTAACAGAATGGTCCATGGCAGCAGTAACAGGACGGTCCAAAAAAGCAGGAACAGGATGGTCTAAAGCGGCAGTAACCGGATGGACCAATGCAGCAGCAACAGGATGGTCTAAAGCGGCAGTAACCGGATGGAGCAATGCAGCAGCAACAGGATGGTCCATGGCAGCAGTAACAGGATGTTCCATGGCAGCAGTAACAGGATGGTCCAAGGCAGCAGTAACAGGATGGTCCATGGCAGCAGTAACAGGATGGTCCAAGGCAGCAGTAACAGGATGGTCCATGGCAGCAGTAACAGAATGGTCCATGGCAGCAGTAACAGGACGGTCCAAAAAAGCAGTAACAGGATGGTCTAACGCGGCAGTAACCGGATGGACCAATGCAGCAGCAACAGGATGGTCCATGGCAGCAGTAACAGGATGGACCAATGCAGCAGCAACAGGATGCTCCATGGCAGCAGTAACAGGATGGTCCAAGACAGCAGTAACAGGATGGTCCAAGGCAGCAGTAACAGGATGGTCCAAGGCAGCAGTGACAGGATGGTCAAAGGCAGCAGTCACAGGATGGTGCAAGGCAGCGGTAACAGGATGGTCCAATGCAGCAGTAACAGGATGGTCCAAGGCAGCAGTGACAGGATGATCCATGGCAGCAGTAATAGGATGGTCCAAGGCAGCAGTGACAGGATGGTCAAAGGCAGCAGTCACAGGATGGTGCAAGGCAGCGGTAACAGGATAGTCCAATGCAGCAGTAACAGGATGGTCCAAGGCAGCAGTAACAGGATGGTCCAATGCAGCAGTAACAGGATGGTCCAAGGCAGAAGTAACAGGATGGTCCAATGCAGCAGTAACATGATGGTGCAAGGCAGCAGTAACAGGATGGTCCAAGGCAGCAGTAACAGGATGGTGCATGACAGCAGTAACAGGGTGGTCCATGGCAGCAGTAACAGGATGGTCCAATGCAGCAGTAACAGGATGGTCCAATGCTGCAGTAACAGGATGGTCCAATGCTGCAAGAACAGGATGGTCCAAGGCAGCAGTAACAGGATGGTCCAAGGCAGCAGTAACAGGATGGTCCAAGGCAGCAGTAACAGGATGGTGCAATGCTGCAGTAACAGGATGGTGCAATGCTGCAGTAACAGGATGGTCCAATGCTGCAGTAACATGATGGTGCAAGGCAGCAGTAACAGGATGGTCCAAGGCAGCAGTAACAGCATGGTGCATGACAGCAGTAACAGGATGGTCCATGGCATCAGTAACAGGATAGTCCAAGGCAGCAGTAACAGGATGGTCCAAGGCAGCAGCAACAGGATGGTCCAATGCTGCATTAACAGGATGGTCCAATGCTGCATTAACAGGATGGTCCAATGCTGCAGTAGCAGGATGGTGCAAGGCAGCAGTAACAGGATGGTCCAATGCAGCAGTAACAGAATGGTCCAATGCAGCAGTAACAGGATGGTCCAATGCTGCAGTAACAGGATGGTGCAAGGCAGCAGGAACAGGATGGTCCAATGCTGCAGTAACATGATGGTGCAAGGCCGCAGTAACAGGATGGTCCATGGCAGCAGTAACAGGATGGTCCATGGCAGCAGTAATAGGATGGTCCAAGGCAGCAGTAACAGGATGGTCCAAGGCAGCAGTAACAGGATGGTGCAAGGCAGCAGTAACAGGATGGTCCAAGGCAGCAGTAACAGGATGGTCCAATGCAGCAGTAACAGGATGGTCCAATGCTGCAGGAACAGGATGGTGCAAAGCAGCAGTAACAGGATGGTCCATTGCAGCAGTAACAGGATGGTCCAATGCAGCAGTAACAGGATGGTCCAAGGCAGCAGTAACAGGATGGTCCAAGGCGGCAGTAACAGGATGGTCCAAGGCAGCAGTAACAGGATGGTCCAATGCTGCAGTAACATGATGGTGCAAGGCAGCAGTAACAGGATGGTCCAAGGCAGCAGTAACAGCATGGTGCATGACAGCAGTAAAGGATGGTCCATGGCAGCAGTAACAGGATGGTCCAAGGCAGCAGTAACAGGATGCTCCAATGCAGCAGTAACAGGATGGTCCAATGCTGCATTAACAGGATGGTCCAATGCTGCAGTAACAGGATGGTGCAAGGCAGCAGTAACAGAATGGTCCAAGGCAGCAGTAACAGGATGGTCCAATGCTGCAGTAACAGGATGGTCCATGGCAGCAGTAACAGGATGGTCCAAGGCAGCAGTAACAGGATGGTCCATGGCAGCAGTAACAGGATGGTCCATGGCAGCAGTAACAGAATGGTCCATGGCAGCAGTAACAGGACGGTCCAAAAAAGCAGGAACAGGATGGTCTAAAGCGGCAGTAACCGGATGGACCAATGCAGCAGCAACAGGATGGTCTAAAGCGGCAGTAACCGGATGGAGCAATGCAGCAGCAACAGGATGGTCCATGGCAGCAGTAACAGGATGGTCCAATGCTGCAGTAGCAGGATGGTCCAATGCTGCAGTAACAGGATGGTCCATGGCAGCAGTAACAGGATGGTCCAATGCTGCAGTAACAGGATGGTCCATGGCAGCAGTAACAGGATGGTCCAAGGCAGCAGTAACAGGATGGTCCATGGCAGCAGTAACAGGATGGTCCATGGCAGCAGTAACAGGATGGTCCATGGCAGCAGTAACAGAATGGTCCAAAAAAGCAGTAACAGGATGGTCTAAAGCGGCAGTAACCGGATGGACCAATGCAGCAGCAACAGGATGGTCCATGGCAGCAGTAACAGGATGGACCAATGCAGCAGCAACAGGATGCTCCATGGCAGCAGTAACAGGATGGTCCAAGACAGCAGTCACAGGATGGTGCAAGGCAGCGGTAACAGGATGGTCCAATGCAGCAGTAACAGGATGGTCCAAGGCAGCAGTAACAGGATGGTCCAATGCAGCAGTAACAGGATGGTCCAAGGCAGAAGTAACAGGATGGTCCAATGCAGCAGTAACATGATGGTGCAAGGCAGCAGTAACAGGATGGTCCAAGGCAGCAGTAACAGGATGGTGCATGACAGCAGTAACAGGGTGGTCCATGGCAGCAGTAACAGGATGGTCCAATGCAGCAGTAACAGGATGGTCCAATTCTGCAGTAACAGGATGGTCCAATGCTCCAAGAACAGGATGGTCCAAGGCAGCAGTAACAGGATGGTCCAAGGCAGCAGTAACAGGATGGTCCAAGGCAGCAGTAACAGGATGGTGCAATGCTGCAGTAACAGGATGGTGCAATGCTGCAGTAACAGGATGGTCCAATGCTGCAGTAACATGATGGTGCAAGGCAGCAGTAACAGGATGGTCCAAGGCAGCAGTAACAGCATGGTACATGACAGCAGTAACAGGATGGTCCATGGCATCAGTAACAGGATGGTCCAAGGCAGCAGTAACAGGATGGTCCAAGGCAGCAGCAACAGGATGGTCCAATGCTGCATTAACAGGATGGTCCAATGCTGCAGTAGCAGGATGGTGCAAGGCAGCAGTAACAGGATGGTCCAATGCAGCAGTAACAGAATGGTCCAATGCAGCAGTAACAGGATGGTCCAATGCTGCAGTAACAGGATGGTGCAAGGCAGCAGGAACAGGATGGTCCAATGCTGCAGTAACATGATGGTGCAAGGCCGCAGTAACAGGATGGTCCATGGCAGCAGTAACAGGATGGTCCAAGGCAGCAGTAACAGAACGGTCCAAAGCAGCAGTAACAGGACGGTCCAAGGCAGCAGTAACAGGACGGTCCAAGGCAGCAGTAACAGCACGGTCCAAACCAGCAGGAACAGGATGGTCCAAGGCAGCAGTAACAGGTCGGTCCAAAAAAGCAGAAACAAGATGGTCCCAGGCAGCAGTAACAGGATGATCCCAGGCAGCAGTAACCGGATGGTCCAAGGCAGCATTAACAGGATGGTCCCAGGCAGCAGTAACTGGATGATCCAAAGCAACAGTAACAGGATGGTCCATGGCAGCAGTAATAGGATGGTCCAAGGCAGCAGTAACCGGATGGTCCAAGGCAGCATTAACAGGATGGTCCCAGGCAGCAGTAACCGGATGATCCAAAGCAACAGTAACAGGATGGTCCATGGCAGCAGTAACAGGATGGTCCAAGGCAGCAGTAACAGGATGGTCCAAGGCAGCAGTAACAGGATGGTGCAAGGCAGCAGTAACAGGATGGTCCAAGGCAGCAGTAACAGGATGGTCCATTGCAGCAGTAACAGGATGGTCCAAGGCAGAAGGAACAGGATGGTCCAAGGCAGCAGTAACAGGATGGTCCAAGGCAGCAGTAACAGGATGGTGCAAGGCAGCAGTAACAGGATGGTCCAAGGCAGCAGTAACAGGATGGTCCAAGGCAGCAGTAACAGGATGTTCCATGATAGCAGTAACAGGATGGTCCAATGCTGCAGTAACAGGATGGTCCATGGCAGCAGTAACAGGATGGTCCAATGCTGCAGTAACAGGATGGTCCATGGCAGCAGTAACAGGATGGTCCAAGGCAGCAGTAACAGGATGGTCCATGGCAGCAGTAACAGGATGGTCCATGGCAGCAGTAACAGGATGGTCCATGGCAGCAGTAACAGAATGGTCCATGGCAGCAGTAACAGGACGGTCCAAAAAAGCAGGAACAGGATGGTCTAAAGCGGCAGTAACCGGATGGACCAATGCAGCAGCAACAGGATGGTCTAAAGCGGCAGTAACCGGATGGAGCAATGCAGCAGCAACAGGATGGTCCATGGCAGCAGTAACAGGATGTTCCATGGCAGCAGTAACAGGATGGTCCAAGGCAGCAGTAACAGGATGGTCCATGGCAGCAGTAACAGAATGGTCCATGGCAGCAGTAACAGGACGGTCCAAAAAAGCAGTAACAGGATGGTCTAAAGCGGCAGTAACCGGATGGACCAATGCAGCAGCAACAGGATGGTCCATGGCAGCAGTAACAGGATGGACCAATGCAGCAGCAACAGGATGCTCCATGGCAGCAGTAACAGGATGGTCCAAGACAGCAGTAACAGGATGGTCCAAGGCAGCAGTAACAGGATGGTCCAAGGCAGCAGTGACAGGATGGTCAAAGGCAGCAGTCACAGGATGGTGCAAGGCAGCGGTAACAGGATGGTCCAATGCAGCAGTAACAGGATGGTCCAAGGCAGCAGTGACAGGATGATCCATGGCAGCAGTAATAGGATGGTCCAAGGCAGCAGTGACAGGATGGTCAAAGGTAGCAGTCACAGGATGGTGCAAGGCAGCGGTAACAGGATGGTCCAATGCAGCAGTAACAGGATGGTCCAAGGCAGCAGTAACAGGATGGTCCAATGCAGCAGTAACAGGATGGTCCAAGGCAGAAGTAACAGGATGGTCCAATGCAGCAGTAACATGATGGTGCAAGGCAGCAGTAACAGGATGGTCCAAGGCAGCAGTAACAGGATGGTGCATGACAGCAGTAACAGGGTGGTCCATGGCAGCAGTAACAGGATGGTCCAATGCAGCAGTAACAGGATGGTCCAATGCTGCAGTAACAGGATGGTCCAATGCTGCAAGAACAGGATGGTCCAAGGCAGCAGTAACAGGATGGTCCAAGGCAGCAGTAACAGGATGGTGCAATGCTGCAGTAACAGGATGGTGCAATGCTGCAGTAACAGGATGGTCCAATGCTGCAGTAACATGATGGTGCAAGGCAGCAGTAACAGGATGGTCCAAGGCAGCAGTAACAGCATGGTGCATGACAGCAGTAACAGGATGGTCCATGGCATCAGTAACAGGATGGTCCAAGGCAGCAGTAACAGGATGGTCCAAGGCAGCAGCAACAGGATGGTCCAAGGCAGCAGCAACAGGATGGTCCAATGCTGCAGTAGCAGGATGGTGCAAGGCAGCAGTAACAGGATGGTCCAATGCAGCAGTAACAGAATGGTCCAATGCAGCAGTAACAGGATGGTCCAATGCTGCAGTAACAGGATGGTGCAAGGCAGCAGGAACAGGATGGTCCAATGCTGCAGTAACATGATGGTGCAAGGCCGCAGTAACAGGATGGTCCATGGCAGCAGTAACAGGATGGTCCATGGCAGCAGTAATAGGATGGTCCAAGGCAGCAGTAACAGGATGGTCCAAGGCAGCAGTAACAGGATGGTGCAAGGCAGCAGTAACAGGATGGTCCAAGGCAGCAGTAACAGGATGGTCCAATGCAGCAGTAACAGGATGGTCCAATGCTGCAGGAACAGGATGGTGCAAAGCAGCAGTAACAGGATGGTCCATTGCAGCAGTAACAGGATGGTCCAATGCAGCAGTAACAGGATGGTCCAAGGCAGCAGTAACAGGATGGTCCAAGGCGGCAGTAACAGGATGGTCCAAGGCAGCAGTAACAGGATGGTCCAATGCTGCAGTAACATGATGGTGCAAGGCAGCAGTAACAGGATGGTCCAAGGCAGCAGTAACAGCATGGTGCATGACAGCAGTAAAGGATGGTCCATGGCAGCAGTAACAGGATGGTCCAAGGCAGCAGTAACAGGATGCTCCAATGCAGCAGTAACAGGATGGTCCAATGCTGCATTAACAGGATGGTCCAATGCTGCAGTAACAGGATGGTGCAAGGCAGCAGTAACAGAATGGTCCAAGGCAGCAGTAACAGGATGGTCCAATGCTGCAGTAACAGGATGGTCCATGGCAGCAGTAACAGGATGGTCCAAGGCAGCAGTAACAGGATGGTCCATGGCAGCAGTAACAGGATGGTCCATGGCAGCAGTAACAGGATGGTCCATGGCAGCAGTAACAGAATGGTCCATGGCAGCAGTAACAGGACGGTCCAAAAAAGCAGGAACAGGATGGTCTAAAGCGGCAGTAACCGGATGGACCAATGCAGCAGCAACAGGATGGTCTAAAGCGGCAGTAACCGGATGGAGCAATGCAGCAGCAACAGGATGGTCCATGGCAGCAGTAACAGGATGGTCCAATGCTGCAGTAGCAGGATGGTCCAATGCTGCAGTAACAGGATGGTCCATGGCAGCAGTAACAGGATGGTCCAATGCTGCAGTAACAGGATGGTCCATGGCAGCAGTAACAGGATGGTCCAAGGCAGCAGTAACAGGATGGTCCATGGCAGCAGTAACAGGATGGTCCATGGCAGCAGTAACAGGATGGTCCATGGCAGCAGTAACAGAATGGTCCAAAAAAGCAGTAACAGGATGGTCTAAAGCGGCAGTAACCGGATGGACCAATGCAGCAGCAACAGGATGGTCCATGGCAGCAGTAACAGGATGGACCAATGCAGCAGCAACAGGATGCTCCATGGCAGCAGTAACAGGATGGTCCAAGACAGCAGTAACAGGATGGTCCAAGGCAGCAGTCACAGGATGGTGCAAGGCAGCGGTAACAGGATGGTCCAATGCAGCAGTAACAGGATGGTCCAAGGCAGCAGTAACAGGATGGTCCAATGCAGCAGTAACAGGATGGTCCAAGGCAGAAGTAACAGGATGGTCCAATGCAGCAGTAACATGATGGTGCAAGGCAGCAGTAACAGGATGGTCCAAGGCAGCAGTAACAGGATGGTGCATGACAGCAGTAACAGGGTGGTCCATGGCAGCAGTAACAGGATGGTCCAATGCAGCAGTAACAGGATGGTCCAATTCTGCAGTAACAGGATGGTCCAATGCTGCAAGAACAGGATGGTCCAAGGCAGCAGTAACAGGATGGTCCAAGGCAGCAGTAACAGGATGGTCCAAGGCAGCAGTAACAGGATGGTCCAAGGCAGCAGTAACAGGATGGTGCAATGCTGCAGTAACAGGATGGTGCAATGCTGCAGTAACAGGATGGTCCAATGCTGCAGTAACATGATGGTGCAATGCAGCAGTAACAGGATGGTCCAAGGCAGCAGTAACAGCATGGTGCATGACAGCAGTAACAGGATGGTCCATGGCATCTGTAACAGGATGGTCCAAGGCAGCAGTAACAGGATGGTCCAAGGCAGCAGCAACAGGATGGTCCAATGCTGCATTAACAGGATGGTCCAATGCTGCAGTAGCAGGATGGTGCAAGGCAGCAGTAACAGGATGGTCCAATGCAGCAGTAACAGAATGGTCCAATGCAGCAGTAACAGGATGGTCCAATGCTGCAGTAACAGGATGGTGCAAGGCAGCAGGAACAGGATGGTCCAATGCTGCAGTAACATGATGGTGCAAGGCCGCAGTAACAGGATGGTCCATGGCAGCAGTAACAGGATGGTCCATGGCAGCAGTAATAGGATGGTCCAAGGCAGCAGTAACAGGATGGTCCAAGGCAGCAGTAACAGGATGGTGCAAGGCAGCAGTAACAGGATGGTCCAAGGCAGCAGTAACAGGATGGTCCAATGCAGCAGTAACAGGATGGTCCAATGCTGCAGGAACAGGATGGTGCAAAGCAGCAGTAACAGGATGGTCCATTGCAGCACGAACAGGATGGTCCAATGCAGCAGTAACAGGATGGTCCAAGGCAGCAGTAACAGGATGGTCCAAGGCGGCAGTAACAGGATGGTCCAAGGCAGCAGTAACAGGATGGTCCAATGCTGCAGTAACATGATGGTGCAAGGCTGCAGTAACAGGATGGTCCAAGGCAGCAGTAACAGCATGGTGCATGACAGCAGTAAAGGATGGTCCATGGCAGCAGTAACAGGATGGTCCAAGGCAGCAGTAACAGGATGCTCCAATGCAGCAGTAACAGGATGGTCCAATGCTGCATTAACAGGATGGTCCAATGCTGCAGTAACAGGATGGTGCAAGGCAGCAGTAACAGAATGGTCCAAGGCAGCAGTAACAGGATGGTCCAATGCTGCAGTAACAGGATGGTCCATGGCAGCAGTAACAGATTGGTCCATGGCAGCAGTAACAGGACGGTCCAAAAAAGCAGTAACAGGATGGTCCAATGCAGCAGTAACAGGATGGTCCAAGGCAGCAGTAACAGGATGGTCCAAGGTAGCAGTAACAGGCTGGTCCAAGGTAGCAGTAACAGGATGGTGCAAGGCAGCAGTAACAGGATGGTCCAAGGCAGCAGCAACAGGACGGTCCAATGCAGCAGTAACAGGATGGTCCAAGGCAGCAGTAACAGGATGGTCCAATGCAGCAGTAACAGGATGGTCCAATGCAGCAGTAACAGGATGGTCCAAGGCAGAAGTAACAGGATGGTCCAGTGCTGCAGTAACATGATGGTGCAAGGCAGCAGTAACAGGATGGTCCAAGGCTGCAGTAACAGGATGGTGCATGACAGCAGTAACAGGATGGTCCATGGCAGCAGTAACAGGATGGTCCGTTGCAGCAGTAACAGGATGGTCCAATACTGCTGTAACAGGATGGTCCAATGCTGCAGGAACAGGATGGTGCAAAGCAGCAGTAACAGGATGGTCCATTGCAGCAGTAACAGGATGGTCCAAGGCAGCAGTAACAGGATGGTCCAATGCAGCAGTAACAGGATGGTCCAATGCTGCAGTAACAGGATGGTCCAATGCTGCAGTAACATGATGGTGCAAGGCAGCAGTAACAGTATGGTGCATGACAGCAGTAACAGGATGGTCCATGGCAGCAGTAACAGGATGGTCCAAGGCAGCAGTAACAGAATGCTCCAATGCAGCAGTAACAGGATGGTCCAATGCTGCATTAACAGGATGGTCCAATGCTGCAGTAACAGGATGGTGCAAGGCAGCAGTAACAGGATGGTCCAATGCAGCAGTAACAGCATGGTCCAATGCAGCAGCAACAGGATGGTCCAATGCAGCAGCAACAGGATGGTCCAATGCTGCAGTAACAGGATGGTGCAAGGCAGCAGGAACAGGATGGTCCAATGCTGCAGTAACATGATGGTGCAAGGCAGCAGTAACAGGATGGTCCAAGGCAGCAGTAACAGAATGGCCCAAGGCAGCAGTAACAGGATGGTCCAATGCTGCAGTAACAGGATAGTCCATGGCAGCAGTAACAGATTGGTCCATGGCAGCAGTAACTGGATGGTCCAAAAAAGCAGTAACAGGATGGTCCAATGCAGCAGAAACAGGATGTTCCAAGGCAGCAGTAACAGGATGGTCCAAGGCAGCAGTAACAGGATGGTCCATGGCAGCAGGAACAGGATGTTCCAAGGCAGCAGTAACAGGATGGTCCAATGCAGCAGCAACAGGATGGTCCAATGCAGCAGCAACAGGATGGTCCAATGCTGCAGTAACAGGATGGTGCAAGGCAGCAGGAACAGGATGGTCCAATGCTGCAGTAACATGATGGTGCAAGGCAGCAGTAACAGGATGGTCCAAGGCAGCAGTAACAGAATGGCCCAAGGCAGCAGTAACAGGATGGTCCAATGCTGCAGTAACAGGATAGTCCATGGCAGCAGTAACAGATTGGTCCATGGCAGCAGTAACTGGATGGTCCAAAAAAGCAGTAACAGGATGGTCCAATGCAGCAGAAACAGGATGTTCCAAGGCAGCAGTAACCGGATGGTCCAAGGCAGCAGTAACAGGATGGTCCATGGCAGCAGGAACAGGATGTTCCAAGGCAGCAGTAACAGGATGGTCCAATGCAGCAGTAACAGGACGTTCCAAGGCAGCAGTAACAAAATGGTCCAATGCAGCAGTAACAGGGTGGTCCAAGGCAGCAGTAACAGGATGGTCCAAGGCAGCATTAACAGGATGGTGCAAGGCAGCAGTAACAGGATGGTCCAAGGCAGCAGTAACAGGATGGTCCAATGTAGCAGTAACAGGATGGTCCAAGGCAGCAGTAACAGGATGGTCCAATGCAGCAGTAACAGGATGGTCCAAGGCAGCAGTAACAGGATGGTCCAAGGCAGCAATGACAGGATGGTCCAAGGCAGCAGTGACAGGATGGTCCAAGGCTACAGTAACAGGATGGTCCAAGGCAGCAGTAACAGGATGGTCCAAGGCAGCAGTAACAGGATGGTCCAATGCAGCAGTGACAGGATGGTCCAAGGCAGCAGTGACAGGATGGTCCAAGGCAGCAGTGACAGGATGGTCCAAGGCAGCAGTAACGGGATGTTCCAAGGCAGCAGTAACGGGATGGTCCATGTCAGCAGTAACAGGATGTTCCAAGGCAGCAGTAACAGGATGGTCCAAAGCAGCAGTAACAGGATGGTCCAAGGCAGCAGTAACAGGATGGTCCAATGCAGCAGTAACAGGATGGTCCAATGCAGCAGTAACAGGATGGTCCAAGGCAGAAGTAACAGGATGGTCCAATGCTGCAGCAACAGGATGGTGCATGACAGCAGTAACAGGATGGTCCATGGCAGCAGTAAGAGGATGGTCCAAAGCTGCAGTAACAGGATGGTCCAATGCTGCAGGAAAAGGATGGTGCAATGCTGCAGTAACAGGATGGTCCAATGCTGCAGTAACATGATGGTGCAAGGCAGCAGTAACAGTATGGTGCATGACAGCAGTAACAGGATGGTCCATGGCAGCAGTAACAGGATGGTCCAAGGCAGCAGTAACAGGATGCTCCAATGCAGCAGTAACAGGATGGTCCAATGCTGCAGTAACAGGATGGTGCAAGGCAGCAGTAACAGGATGGTCCAATGCAGCAGTAACAGGATGGTCCAAGGCAGCAGTAACATGATGGTGCAAGGCAGCAGTAACAGGATGGTCCAAGGCAGCAGTATCAGAACGGTCCAAAGCAGCAGTAACAGGACGGTCCAAGGCAGCAGTAACAGGACGGTCCAAGGCAGCAGTAACAGGACGATCCAAACCAGCAGGAACAGGATGGTCCATGGCAGCAGTAACAGAATGGTCCATGGCAGCAGTAACAGGTCGGTCCAAAAAAGCAGAAACAAGATGGTCCCAGGCAGCAGTAACAGGATAATCCCAGGCAGCAGTAACCGGATGGTCCAAGGCAGCATTAACAGGATGGTCCCAGGCAGCAGTAACCGGATGATCCAAAGCAACAGTAACAGGATGGTCCATGGCAGCAGTAATAGGATGGTCCAAGGCAGCAGTAACAGGATGGTCCAAGGCAGCAGTAACAGGATGGTGCAAGGCAGCAGTAACAGGATGGTCCAAGGCAGCAGTAACAGGATGGTCCAATGCAGCAGTAACAGGATGGTCCAAGGCAGAAGGAACAGGATGGTCCAAGGCAGCAGTAACAGGATGGTCCAAGGCAGCAGTAACAGGATGGTGCAAGGCAGCAGTAACAGGATGGTCCAAGGCAGCAGTAACAGGATCGTCCAAGGCAGCAGTAACAGGATGTTCCATGATAGCAGTAACAGGATGGTCCAATGCTGCAGTAACAGGATGGTCCATGGCAGCAGTAACAGGATGGTCCAATGCTGCAGTAACAGGATGGCCCATGGCAGCAGTAACAGGATGGTCCAAGGCAGCAGTAACAGGATGGTCCATGGCAGCAGTAACAGGATGGTCCATGGCAGCAGTAACAGGATGGTCCATGGCAGCAGTAACAGGATGGTCCATGGCAGCAGTAACAGAATGGTCCATGGCAGCAGCAACAGGAAGGTCCAAGGCAGCAGTAACAGGATGGTCTAAAGCGGCAGTAACTGGATGGACCAATGCAGCAGCAACAGGATGGTCTAAAGCGGCAGTAACCGGATGGAGCAATGCAGCAGCAACAGGATGGTCCAATGCTGCAGTAACAGGATGGTCCAATGCTGCAGTAACAGGATGGTCCATGGCAGCAGTAACAGGATGGTCCAATGCTGCAGTAACAGGATGGTCCATGGCAGCAGTAACAGGATGGTCCAAGGCAGCAGTAACAGGATGGTCCATGGCAGCAGTAACAGGATGGTCCATGGCAGCAGTAACAGGATGGTCCATGGCAGCAGTAACAGAATGGTCCATGGCAGCAGTAACAGGACGGTCCAAAAAAGCAGTAACAGGATGGTCTAAAGCGGCAGTAACCGGATGGACCAATGCAGCAGCAACAGGATGGTCCATGGCAGCAGTAACAGGATGGACCAATGCAGCAGCAACAGGATGCTCCATGGCAGCAGTCTCAGAATGGTGCATGGCAGCAGTAATATGATGGTCCAAGGCAGCAGTGACAGGATGGTCCATGGCAGCAGTAATAGGATGGTCCAAGGCAGCAGTGACAGGATGGTCAAAGGCAGCAGTCACAGGATGGTGCAAGGCAGCGGTAACAGGATGGTCCAATGCAGCATTAACAGGATGGTCCAAGGCAGCAGTAACAGGATGGTCCAAGGCAGCAGTAACAGGATGGTCCAATGCAGCAGTAACAGGATGGTCCAAGGCAGAAGTAACAGGATGGTCCAATGCAGCAGTAACATGATGGTGCAAGGCAGCAGTAACAGGATGGTCCAAGGCAGCAGTAACAGGATGCTGCATGACAGCAGTAACAGGGTGGTCCATGGCAGCAGTAACAGGATGGTCCAATGCAGCAGTAACAGGATGGTCCAATGCTGCAGTAACAGGATGGTCCAATGCTGCAGGAACAGGATGGTCCAATGCTGCAGTAAGAGGATGGTCCAAGGCAGCAGTAAGAGGATGGTCCAAGGCAGCAGTAACAGGATGGTCCAATGCAGCAGTAACAGGATGGTCCAAGGCAGAAGTAACAGGATGGTCCAAGGCAGCAGTAACAGGATGGTCCAATGCAGCAGTAACAGGATGGTCCAAGGCAGAAGTAACAGGATGGTCCAATGCAGCAGTAACATGATGGTGCAAGGCAGCAGTAACAGGCTGGTCCAAGGCAGCAGTAACAGGATGGTGCATGACAGCAGTAACAGGGTGGTCCATGGCAGCAGTAACAGGATGGTCCAATGCAGCAGTAACAGGATGGTCCAATGCTGCAGTAACAGGATGGTCCAATGCTGCAGGAACAGGATGGTCCAAGGCAACAGGAACAGCATGGTGCATGACAGCAGTAACAGGATGGTCCATGGCATCAGTAACACGATGGTCCAAGGCAGCAGTAACAGGATGGTCCAAGGCAGCAGTAACAGGATGGTCCAATGCTGCATTAACAGGATGGTCCAATGCTGCAGTAGCAGGATGGTGCTAGGCAGCAGTAACAGGATGGTCCAATGCAGCAGTAACAGAATGGTCCAATGCAGCAGTAACAGGATGGTCCAATGCTGCAGTAACAGGATGGTGCAAGGCAGCAGGAACAGGATGGTCCAATGCTGCAGTAACATGATGGTGCAAGGCAGCAGTAACAGGATGGTCCATGGCAGCAGTAACAGGATGGTCCATGGCAGCAGTAACAGGATGGTCCAAGGCAGCAGTAACTGGATGGTCCAAGGCAGCAGTAACTGGATGGTCCAAGGCTGCAGTAACAGGATGGTCCAAGGCAGCAGTAACAGGATGGTCCAAGGCTGCAGTAACAGGATGGTCCAAGGCTGCAGTAACAGGATGGTCCAAGGCAGCAGTAACAGGATAGTCCAAGGCAGCAGTAACAGGATGGTCCAAGGGTGCAGTAACAGGATGGTCCAAGGCAGCAGTAACAGGATAGTCAAAAGCAACAGGAACAGGATGGTCCAAGACAGCAGTTACAGGATGGTCCAAGGCAATAGTAACAGGATGGTCCAAGACAGCAGGAACAGGATCTTCCAAGACAGCAGCAACAGGACGGTCCAAGACAGCAGTAACAGGATGGTCCAAGACAGCAGTAACAGGATGGTCCAAGACAGCAGTAACGTGGTGGTCCAAGGCAGCAGTAACAGGATGGTGTAATGCAGCAGAAAAAGGATGGTCCATGGCAGCAGTAACAGGATGGACCAATGCTGCAGTAAACGGATGGTCCAAGTGAGCAGTAACAGGATCTTCCAAGACAGCAGTAACAGGATGTTCCAAGACAGCAGTAACAGGATCTTCCAAGGCCGCAGTAACAGGATCTTCCAAGACAGCCGTAACAGGATCTTCCAAGACAGCCGAAACAGGATCTTCCAAGACAGCCGAAACAGGATCTTCCAAGACAGCAGTTACAGGATGGTCCAAGACAGCAGCAACAGGATGGTCCAAGACAGCAGCAACAGGATGGTCCAAGACAGCAGGAACAGGATCTTCCAAGACAGCAGCAACAGGACAGTCCAAGACAGCAGTAACAGGATGGTCCAAGACAGCAGTAACAGGATGGTCCAAGACAGCAGTAACAGGATGGTCCAAGACAGCAGTAACGTGGTGGTCCAAGGCAGCAGTAACAGGATGGTGTAATGCAGCAGAAAGAGGATGGTCCATGGCAGCAGTAACAGGATGGTCCAAGGCAGCAGTGACAGGATGGTCCAAGGCAGCAGCAACAGGATGGTCCAACACAGCAGTAACAGGATGGTCCATGGCAGCAGTAACAGGATGGTCCAACACAGCAGTAACAGGATGGTCCAAGACAGCAGTCACAGGATCTTCCAAGACAGCAGTAACAGGATCTTCCAAGACAGCAGTAACAGGATCTTCCAAGATAGCAGGAACAGGATCTTCCAAGGCCGCAGTAACAGGATCTTCCAAGACAGCCGTAACAGGATCTTCCAAGACAGCCGTAACAGGATCTTCCAAGACAGCAGTAACAGGATGGTCCAAGACAGCAGCAACAGGATCTTCCAAGACAGCAGTAACAGGATCTTCCAAGGCCGCAGCAACAGGATGTTCCAAGGCCGCAGCAACAGGATCTTCCAAGGCAGCAGTAACAGGATGGTCCATGGCAGCAGTAACAGGATGGTCCATGGCAGCAGTAACAGGATGGTCCATGGCAGCAGTAACAGGATCTTCCAAGGCTGCAGTAACAAGATGTTCCAAGGCAGCAGTAACAGGATGGTCCAAGGCAGCAGTAACAGGATCTTCCAAGGCCGCAGTAGCATGATCTTCCAATACAGCAGTAACAGGATCTTCCTAGACAGCAGTAACAGGATCTTCCAAGACAGCAGTAACAGGAAGTTCCAAGACAGCAGTAACAGGATATTCCAAGGCTGCGGGAACAGGATGGTCCAAGGCTGCAGTAACAGGATGGTCCAAGGCTGCAGTAACAGGATGGTCCAAGGCAGCAGTAACAGGATTTTCCAAGGCTGCAGTAACAGGATGGTCCAAGGCTGCAGTAACAAGAGGTTCCAAGGCAGCAGTAACTGGATGGTCCAAGGCAGCAGTAACAGGATAGTCCAAGGCTGCAGTAACAGGATGCTCCAAGGCTGCAGTAACAAGATGGTCCAAGGCAGCAGTAACAGGAAGTTCCAAGGCAGAAGAAAACGATGTTCCAAGGCTGCAGGAACAGGATGGTCCAAGGCTGCAGGAACAGGATGGTCCAAGGCTGCAGTAACAGGATGGTCCAAGGCTGCAGTAACAGGATTGTCCAAGGCTGCAGTAACAGGATTTTCCAAGGCTGCAGTAACAGGATGGTCCAAGGCTGCAGTAACAAGAGGTTCCAAGGCAGCAGTAACTGGATGGTCCAAGGCAGCAGCAACAGGATAGTCCAAGGCTGCAGTAACAGGATGCTCCAAGGCTGCAGTCACAAGATGGTCCAAGGCTGCAGTAACAAGATGGTCCAAGGCTGCAGTAACAGGATGGTCCAAGGCAGCAGTAACAAGATGTTCCAAGGCAGCAGTAACAGGATGGTCCAAGGCAGCAGTAACAGGATGATCCAATGCAGCAGTAACAGGATGGTCCAATGCAGCAGTAACAGGATGGTCCATGGCAGCAGTAATAGGATGGTCCAAGGCAGCAGTAACAGGATGGTCCAAGGCAGCAGTAACAGGATTGTCCAAGGCAGCCGTAACAGAATAGTCCAGAAAAGCATTAACAGGATGGTCCAAGGCAGCAGTAACAGGATGGTCCAAGGCTGCAGTAACGGGATGGTCCAAGGCAGCAGTAACAGAATGGTCCAGAAAAGCAGTAACAGGATGGTCCAAGGCAGCAGTAACTGGATGGTCCAAGGCTGCAGTAACAGGATGGTCCAAGGCAGCAGTAACAGGATGGTCCAAGGCAGCAGTAACAGGATGGTCCAAGGCAGCAGTAACAGGATGGTCCATGGCAGCAGTAACAGGATGGTCCAAGGCAGCAGTAACAGGATGGTCCATGACAGCAGTAACAGGATGGTCCAAGGGTTCAGTAAGAGGATGGTCCAATGCAGCAGTAACAGGATGGGCCAAGGCAGCAGTAACAGGATGGTCGAAGGCTGCAGCAACAGGATTGTCCAAGGCAGCAGTAACAGAATGGTCCAGAAAAGCATTAACAGGATGGTCCAAGGCAGCAGTAACAGGATGGTCCAAGGCTGCAGTAACGGGATGGTCCAAGGCAGCAGTAACAGAATGGTCCAGAAAAGCAGTAACAGGATGGTCCAAGGCAGCAGTAACTGGATGGTCCAAGGCTGCAGTAACAGGATGGTCCAAGGCTGCAGTAACAGGATGGTCCAAGGCAGCAGTAACAGGATGGTCCAAGGCAGCAGTAACAGGATGGTCCAAGGCTGCAGTAACAGGATGGTCCAAGGCTGCAGTAACAGGATGGTCCAAGGCAGCAGTAACAGAATGGTCCAGAAAAGCATTAACAGGATGGTCCAAGGCAGCAGTAACAGGATGGTCCAAGGCTGCAGTGACAGGATGGTCCAAGGCAGCAGTAACAGAATGGTCCAGAAAAGCAGTAACAGGATGGTCCAAGGCAGCAGTAACTGGATGGTCCAAGGCAGCTGTAACAGGATGGTCCAAGGCAGCAGTAACAGGATGGTCCAAGGCTGCAGTAACAGGATGGTCCAAGGCTGCAGTAACAGGATGGTCCAAGGCAGCAGTAACAGGATGGTCCAAGGGTGCAGTAACAGGATGGTCCAAGGCAGCAGTAACAGGATAGTCAAAAGCAACAGGAACAGGATGGTCCAAGACAGCAGTTACAGGATGGTCCAAGGCAACAGTAACAGGATGGTCCAAGACAGCAGGAACAGGATCTTCCAAGACAGCAGCAACAGGACGGTCCAAGGCAGCAGTAACAGGATGGTCCAAGACAGCAGTAACGTGGTGGTCCAAGGCAGCAGTAACAGGATGGTGTAATGCAGCAGAAAAAGGATGGTCCATGGCAGCAGTAACAGGATTGTCCAAGGCAGCAGTAACAGGATGGTCCAATGCTGCAGTAACAGGATGGTCCAAGACAGCAGTAAACGGATGGTCCAAGTGAGCATTAACAGGATCTTCCAAGATAGCAGTAACAGGATCTTCCAAGGCCGCAGTAACAGGATCTTCCAAGACAGCCGTAACAGGATCTTCCAAGACAGCCGAAACAGGATCTTCCAAGACAGCAGTAACAGGATGGTCCAAGACAGCAGTTACAGGATGGTCCAAGACAGCAGCAACAGGATGGTCCAAGACAGCAGCAACAGGATGGTCCAAGACAGCAGGAACAGGATCTTCCAAGACAGCAGCAACAGGACAGTCCAAGACAGCAGTAACAGGATGGTCCAAGACAGCAGTAACAGGATGGTCCAAGACAGCAGTAACGTGGTGGTCCAAGGCAGCAGTAACAGGATGGTGTAATGCAGCAGAAAGAGGATGGTCCATGGCAGCAGTAACAGGATGGTCCAAGGCAGCAGTAACAGGATGGTCCATGGCAGCAGTGACAGGATGGTCCAACACAGCAGTAACAGGATGGTCCAAGACAGCAGTCACAGGATCTTCCAAGACAGCAGTAACAGGATCTTCCAAGACAGCAGGAACAGGATCTTCCAAGACAGCAGTAACAGGATCTTCCAAGACAGCCGTAACAGGATCTTCCAAGACAGCCGAAACAGGATCTTCCAAGACAGCCGAAACAGGATCTTCCAAGACAGCAGTTACAGGATGGTCCAAGACAGCAGCAACAGGATGGTCCAAGACAGCAGCAACAGGATGGTCCAAGACAGCAGGAACAGGATCTTCCAAGACAGCAGCAACAGGACAGTCCAAGACAGCAGTAACAGGATGGTCCAAGACAGCAGTAACAGGATGGTCCAAGACAGCAGTAACAGGATGGTCCAAGACAGCAGTAACGTGGTGGTCCAAGGCAGCAGTAACAGGATGGTGTAATGCAGCAGAAAGAGGATGGTCCATGGCAGCAGTAACAGGATGGTCCAAGGCAGCAGTGACAGGATGGTCCAAGGCAGCAGTGACAGGATGGTCCAACACAGCAGTAACAGGATGGTCCATGGCAGCAGTAACAGGATGGTCCAACACAGCAGTAACAGGATGGTCCAAGACAGCAGTCACAGGATCTTCCAAGACAGCAGTAACAGGATCTTCCAAGACAGCAGTAACAGGATCTTCCAAGATAGCAGGAACAGGATCTTCCAAGGCCGCAGTAACAGGATCTTCCAAGACAGCAGTAACAGGATCTTCCAAGACAGCCGTAACAGGATCTTCCAAGACAGCCGTAACAGGATCTTCCAAGACAGCAGTAACAGGATGGTCCAAGACAGCAGCAACAGGATCTTCCAAGACAGCAGTAACAGGATCTTCCAAGGCCGCAGCAACAGGATGTTCCAAGGCCGCAGCAACAGGATCTTCCAAGGCAGCAGTAACAGGATGGTCCATGGCAGCAGTAACAGGATGGTCCATGGCAGCAGTAACAGGATGGTCCATGGCAGCAGTAACAGGATCTTCCAAGGCTGCAGTA
The DNA here is from genome assembly GCF_036365525.1 of Heterodontus francisci. Taxonomy (NCBI): domain Eukaryota; kingdom Metazoa; phylum Chordata; class Chondrichthyes; order Heterodontiformes; family Heterodontidae; genus Heterodontus; species Heterodontus francisci. The sequence continues at coordinate 192,916,337 of NC_090373.1, forward strand.
ACAAGATGTTCCAAGGCAGCAGTAACAGGATGGTCCAAGGCAGCAGTAACAGGATCTTCCAAGGCCGCAGTAGCATGATCTTCCAATACAGCAGTAACAGGATCTTCCTAGACAGCAGTAACAGGATCTTCCAAGACAGCAGTAACAGGAAGTTCCAAGACAGCAGTAACAGGATATTCCAAGGCTGCGGGAACAGGATGGTCCAAGGCTGCAGTAACAGGATGGTCCAAGGCTGCAGTAACAGGATGGTCCAAGGCAGCAGTAACAGGATTTTCCAAGGCTGCAGTAACAGGATGGTCCAAGGCTGCAGTAACAAGAGGTTCCAAGGCAGCAGTAACTGGATGGTCCAAGGCAGCAGTAACAGGATAGTCCAAGGCTGCAGTAACAGGATGCTCCAAGGCTGCAGTAACAAGATGGTCCAAGGCAGCAGTAACAGGAAGTTCCAAGGCAGAAGAAAACGATGTTCCAAGGCTGCAGGAACAGGATGGTCCAAGGCTGCAGGAACAGGATGGTCCAAGGCTGCAGGAACAGGATGGTCCAAGGCTGCAGTAACAGGATTGTCCAAGGCTGCAGTAACAGGATTTTCCAAGGCTGCAGTAACAAGAGGTTCCAAGGCAGCAGTAACTGGATGGTCCAAGGCAGCAGCAACAGGATAGTCCAAGGCTGCAGTAACAGGATGCTCCAAGGCTGCAGTCACAAGATGGTCCAAGGCTGCAGTAACAAGATGGTCCAAGGCTGCAGTAACAGGATGGTCCAAGGCAGCAGTAACAAGATGTTCCAAGGCAGCAGTAACAGGATGGTCCAAGGCAGCAGTAACAGGATGATCCAATGCAGCAGTAACAGGATGGTCCAATGCAGCAGTAACAGGATGGTCCATGGCAGCAGTAATAGGATGGTCCAAGGCAGCAGTAACAGGATGGTCCAAGGCAGCAGTAACAGGATTGTCCAAGGCAGCCGTAACAGAATAGTCCAGAAAAGCATTAACAGGATGGTCCAAGGCAGCAGTAACAGGATGGTCCAAGGCTGCAGTAACGGGATGGTCCAAGGCAGCAGTAACAGAATGGTCCAGAAAAGCAGTAACAGGATGGTCCAAGGCAGCAGTAACTGGATGGTCCAAGGCTGCAGTAACAGGATGGTCCAAGGCAGCAGTAACAGGATGGTCCAAGGCAGCAGTAACAGGATGGTCCATGGCAGCAGTAACAGGATGGTCCAAGGCAGCAGTAACAGGATGGTCCATGACAGCAGTAACAGGATGGTCCAAGGGTTCAGTAAGAGGATGGTCCAATGCAGCAGTAACAGGATGGGCCAAGGCAGCAGTAACAGGATGGTCGAAGGCTGCAGCAACAGGATTGTCCAAGGCAGCAGTAACAGAATGGTCCAGAAAAGCATTAACAGGATGGTCCAAGGCAGCAGTAACAGGATGGTCCAAGGCTGCAGTAACGGGATGGTCCAAGGCAGCAGTAACAGAATGGTCCAGAAAAGCAGTAACAGGATGGTCCAAGGCAGCAGTAACTGGATGGTCCAAGGCTGCAGTAACAGGATGGTCCAAGGCAGCAGTAACAGGATGGTCCAAGGCAGCAGTAACAGGATGGTCCAAGGCTGCAGTAACAGGATGGTCCAAGGCTGCAGTAACAGGATGGTCCAAGGCAGCAGTAACAGAATGGTCCAGAAAAGCATTAACAGGATGGTCCAAGGCAGCAGTAACAGGATGGTCCAAGGCTGCAGTAACAGGATGGTCCAAGGCAGCAGTAACAGAATGGTCCAGAAAAGCAGTAACAGGATGGTCCAAGGCAGCAGTAACTGGATGGTCCAAGGCAGCTGTAACAGGATGGTCCAAGGCAGCAGTAACAGGATGGTCCAAGGCTGCAGTAACAGGATGGTCCAAGGCTGCAGTAACAGGATGGTCCAAGGCAGCAGTAACAGGATGGTCCAAGGGTGCAGTAACAGGATGGTCCAAGGCAGCAGTAACAGGATAGTCAAAAGCAACAGGAACAGGATGGTCCAAGACAGCAGTTACAGGATGGTCCAAGGCAACAGTAACAGGATGGTCCAAGACAGCAGGAACAGGATCTTCCAAGACAGCAGCAACAGGACGGTCCAAGGCAGCAGTAACAGGATGGTCCAAGACAGCAGTAACGTGGTGGTCCAAGGCAGCAGTAACAGGATGGTGTAATGCAGCAGAAAAAGGATGGTCCATGGCAGCAGTAACAGGATTGTCCAAGGCAGCAGTAACAGGATGGTCCAATGCTGCAGTAACAGGATGGTCCAAGACAGCAGTAAACGGATGGTCCAAGTGAGCATTAACAGGATCTTCCAAGATAGCAGTAACAGGATCTTCCAAGGCCGCAGTAACAGGATCTTCCAAGACAGCCGTAACAGGATCTTCCAAGACCGCCGAAACAGGATCTTCCAAGACAGCAGTAACAGGATGGTCCAAGACAGCAGTTACAGGATGGTCCAAGACAGCAGCAACAGGATGGTCCAAGACAGCAGCAACAGGATGGTCCAAGACAGCAGGAACAGGATCTTCCAAGACAGCAGCAACAGGACAGTCCAAGACAGCAGTAACAGGATGGTCCAAGACAGCAGTAACAGGATGGTCCAAGACAGCAGTAACGTGGTGGTCCAAGGCAGCAGTAACAGGATGGTGTAATGCAGCAGAAAGAGGATGGTCCATGGCAGCAGTAACAGGATGGTCCAAGGCAGCAGTAACAGGATGGTCCATGGCAGCAGTGACAGGATGGTCCAACACAGCAGTAACAGGATGGTCCAAGACAGCAGTCACAGGATCTTCCAAGACAGCAGTAACAGGATCTTCCAAGACAGCAGGAACAGGATCTTCCAAGACAGCAGGAACAGGATCTTCCAAGACAGCAGTAACAGGATCTTCCAAGACAGCAGTAACAGGATCTTCCAAGACAGCCGTAACAGGATCTTCCAAGACAGCCGTAACAGGATCTTCCAAGACAGCAGTAACAGGATGGTCCAAGACAGCAGCAACAGGATCTTCCAAGACAGCAGTAACAGGATCTTCCAAGGCCGCAGCAACAGGATGTTCCAAGGCCGCAGCAACAGGATCTTCCAAGGCAGCAGTAACAGGATGGTCCATGGCAGCAGTAACAGGATGGTCCATGGCAGCAGTAACAGGATGGTCCATGGCAGCAGTAACAGGATCTTCCAAGGCTGCAGTAACAAGATGTTCCAAGGCAGCAGTAACAGGATGGTCCAAGGCAGCAGTAACAGGATCTTCCAAGGCCGCAGTAGCATGATCTTCCAATACAGCAGTAACAGGATCTTCCTAGACAGCAGTAACAGGATCTTCCAAGACAGCAGTGACAGGATGGTCCAAGACAGCAGTAACAGGTTTTTCGAAGGCCGCAGTAACAGGAAGTTCCAATGCAGAAGAAACAGGATATTCCAAGGCTGCAGGAACAGGATGGTCCAAGGCTGCAGTAACAGGATGGTCCAAGGCTGCAGTAACAGGATGGTCCAAGGCAGCAGTAACAGGATTTTCCAAGGCTGCAGTAACAGGATGGTCCAAGGCTGCAGTAACAAGAGGTTCCAAGGCAGCAGTAACTGGATGGTCCAAGGCAGCAGTAACAGGATAGTCCAAGGCTGCAGTAACAGGATGCTCCAAGGCTGCAGTAACAAGATGGTCCAAGGCAGCAGTAACAGGAAGTTCCAAGGCAGAAGAAACAGGATGTTCCAAGGCTGCAGGAACAGGATGGTCCAAGGCTGCAGGAACAGGATGGTCCAAGGCTGCAGTAACAGGATGGTCCAAGGCTGCAGTAACAGGATTGTCCAAGGCTGCAGTAACAGGATTTTCCAAGGCTGCAGTAACAGGATGGTCCAAGGCTGCAGTAACAAGAGGTTCCAAGGCAGCAGTAACTGGATGGTCCAAGGCAGCAGTAACAGGATAGTCCAAGGCTGCAGTAACAGGATGCTCCAAGGCTGCAGTCACAAGATGGTCCAAGGCTGCAGTAACAAGATGGTCCAAGGCTGCAGTAACAGGATGGTCCAAGGCAGCAGTAACAAGATGATCCAAGGCAGCAGTAACAGGATGGTCCAAGGCAGCAGTAAAAGGATGATCCAATGCAGCAGTAACAGGATGGTCCAATGCAGCAGTAACAGGATGGTCCATGGCAGCAGTAATAGGATGGTCCAAGGCTGCAGACACAGGGTGGTCCAAGGCAGCAGTAACAGGATGGTCCAAGGCAGCAGTAACAGGCTGGTCCAATGCAGCAGTAACAGGATGGTCCATGGCAGCAGTAACAGGATGGTCCAAGGCTGCAGTAACTGGATGGTCCAAGGCAGCAGTAACAGGATGGTCCAAGGCAGCAGCAACAGGATGGTGTAATGCAGCAGTAACAGGATGGTCCATGGCAGCAGTAACAGGATGGTCCAATGCTGCAGTAACAGGATGGTCCAATGCTGCAGTAACAGGATGGTCCAAGACAGCAGTAAACGGATGGTCCAAGTGAGCAGTAACAGGATCTTCCAAGACAGCAGTAACAGGATGTTCCAAGGCAGCAGTAACAGGATGGTCCAAGGCTGCAGGAACAGGATGGTCCAAGTCTGCAGTAACAGGATGGTCCATCGCAGCAGTAACAGGATGGTCCATGGCAGCAGTAACAGGATGGTCCATGGCAGCAGTAACAGGATGTTCCAAGGCAGCAGTAACAGGATGATCCAATGCAGCAGTAACAGGATGTTCCAAGTCAGCAGTAACAGGATGGTCCAAGGCTGCAGTGAGAGGATGGTCCAATGCAGCAGGAACAGGATGGTCCAATGCAGCAGTAACAGCATGGTCCAAGGCTGCAGTAACAGGATGGTCCAAGGCTGCAGTAACAGGATGGTCCAAGGCTGCAGTAACAGGATGGTCCAAGGCTGCAGTAACAGGATGGTCCAAGGCAGCATTAACAGGATGGTCCAAGGCAGCAGTAACAGGATGGTCTAAGGCTGCAGTAACAGGATGGTCCAAGGCTGCAGGATCAGGATGGTCCAAGGCTATAGTAACAGGATGGTCCATGGCAGCAGTAACAGGATGGACCAATGCTGCAGTAACAGGAGAGTCGAAAGCAACAGTAACAGGACGGTCCAAAGCAGCAGTAACAGGATGGTCCAAGGCAGCCCTAACAGGATCTTCCAAGACAGCAGTAACAGGATGGTCCAAGACAGCAGTAACAGGATCTTCGAAGGCCTCATTAATAGGAAGGTCCGAGGCAGCAGTAACAGGACGGTCCAAGAGAGCAGTAACAGAATGGTCCAGAAAAGCAGTAACAGGATGGTCCAAGGCAGCAGTAACTGGATGGTCCAAGGCAGCTGTAACAGGATGGTCCAAGGCAGCAGTAACAGGATGGTCCAAGGCTGCAGTAACAGGATGGTCCAAGGCTGCAGTAACAGGATGGTCCAAGGCAGCAGTAACAGGATGGTCCAAGGGTGCAGTAACAGGATGGTCCAAGGCAGCAGTAACAGGATAGTCAAAAGCAACAGGAACAGGATGGTCCAAGACAGCAGTAACAGGATGGTCCAAGGCTGCAGTAACAGGATGGTCCAAGGCAGCAGTAACAGGATGGTCCAAGGCTGCAGTAACAGGATGGTCCAAGGCTGCAGTAACAGGATGGTCCAAGGCAGCAGTAACAGAATGGTCCAGAAAAGCATTAACAGGATGGTCCAAGGCAGCAGTAACAGGATGGTCCAAGGCTGCAGTAACAGGATGGTCCAAGGCAGCAGTAACAGAATGGTCCAGAAAAGCAGTAACAGGATGGTCCAAGGCAGCAGTAACTGGATGGTCCAAGGCAGCTGTAACAGGATGGTCCAAGGCAGCAGTAACAGGATGGTCCAAGGCTGCAGTAACAGGATGGTCCAAGGCTGCAGTAACAGGATGGTCCAAGGCAGCAGTAACAGGATGGTCCAAGGGTGCAGTAACAGGATGGTCCAAGGCAGCAGTAACAGGATAGTCAAAAGCAACAGGAACAGGATGGTCCAAGACAGCAGTTACAGGATGGTCCAAGGCAACAGTAACAGGATGGTCCAAGACAGCAGGAACAGGACGGTCCAAGGCAGCAGTAACAGAATGGTCCAGAAAAGCAGTAACAGGATGGTCCAAGGCAGCAGTAACTGGATGGTCCAAGGCAGCTGTAACAGGATGGTCCAAGGCAGCAGTAACAGGATGGTCCAAGGCTGCAGTAACAGGATGGTCCAAGGCAGCAGTAACAGAATGGTCCAGAAAAGCAGTAACAGGATGGTCCAAGGCAGCAGTAACTGGATGGTCCAAGGCAGCTGTAACAGGATGGTCCAAGGCAGCAGTAACAGGATGGTCCAAGGCTGCAGTAACAGGATGGTCCAAGGCTGCAGTAACAGGATGGTCCAAGGCAGCAGTAACAGGATGGTCCAAGGGTGCAGTAACAGGATGGTCCAAGGCAGCAGTAACAGGATAGTCAAAAGCAACAGGAACAGGATGGTCCAAGACAGCAGTTACAGGATGGTCCAAGGCAACAGTAACAGGATGGTCCAAGACAGCAGCAACAGGACGGTCCAAGGCAGCAGTAACAGGATGGTCCAAGACAGCAGTAACGTGGTGGTCCAAGGCAGCAGTAACAGGATGGTGTAATGCAGCAGAAAAAGGATGGTCCATGGCAGCAGTAACAGGATTGTCCAAGGCAGCAGTAACAGGATGGTCCAATGCTGCAGTAACAGGATGGTCCAAGACAGCAGTAAACGGATGGTCCAAGTGAGCATTAACAGGATCTTCCAAGATAGCAGTAACAGGATCTTCCAAGGCCGCAGTAACAGGATCTTCCAAGACAGCCGTAACAGGATCTTCCAAGACAGCCGAAACAGGATCTTCCAAGACAGCAGTAACAGGATGGTCCAAGACAGCAGTTACAGGATGGTCCAAGACAGCAGCAACAGGATGGTCCAAGACAGCAGCAACAGGATGGTCCAAGACAGCAGGAACAGGATCTTCCAAGACAGCAGCAACAGGACAGTCCAAGACAGCAGTAACAGGATGGTCCAAGACAGCAGTAACAGGATGGTCCAAGACAGCAGTAACGTGGTGGTCCAAGGCAGCAGTAACAGGATGGTGTAATGCAGCAGAAAGAGGATGGTCCATGGCAGCAGTAACAGGATGGTCCAAGGCAGCAGTAACAGGATGGTCCATGGCAGCAGTGACAGGATGGTCCAACACAGCAGTAACAGGATGGTCCAAGACAGCAGTCACAGGATCTTCCAAGACAGCAGTAACAGGATCTTCCAAGACAGCAGGAACAGGATCTTCCAAGACAGCAGTAACAGGATCTTCCAAGACAGCAGTAACAGGATCTTCCAAGACAGCCGTAACAGGATCTTCCAAGACAGCAGTAACAGGATGGTCCAAGACAGCAGCAACAGGATCTTCCAAGACAGCAGTAACAGGATCTTCCAAGGCCGCAGCAACAGGATGTTCCAAGGCCGCAGCAACAGGATCTTCCAAGGCAGCAGTAACAGGATGGTCCATGGCAGCAGTAACAGGATGGTCCATGGCAGCAGTAACAGGATCTTCCAAGGCTGCAGTAACAAGATGTTCCAAGGCAGCAGTAACAGGATGGTCCAAGGCAGCAGTAACAGGATCTTCCAAGGCCGCAGTAGCATGATCTTCCAATACAGCAGTAACAGGATCTTCCTAGACAGCAGTAACAGGATCTTCCAAGACAGCAGTGACAGGATGGTCCAAGACAGCAGTAACAGGTTTTTCGAAGGCCGCAGTAACAGGAAGTTCCAAGGCAGAAGAAACAGGATATTCCAAGGCTGCAGGAACAGGATGGTCCAAGGCTGCAGTAACAGGATGGTCCAAGGCTGCAGTAACAGGATGGTCCAAGGCAGCAGTAACAGGATTTTCCAAGGCTGCAGTAACAGGATGGTCCAAGGCTGCAGTAACAAGAGGTTCCAAGGCAGCAGTAACTGGATGGTCCAAGGCAGCAGTAACAGGATAGTCCAAGGCTGCAGTAACAGGATGCTCCAAGGCTGCAGTAACAAGATGGTCCAAGGCAGCAGTAACAGGAAGTTCCAAGGCAGAAGAAACAGGATGTTCCAAGGCTGCAGGAACAGGATGGTCCAAGGCTGCAGGAACAGGATGGTCCAAGGCTGCAGTAACAGGATGGTCCAAGGCTGCAGTAACAGGATTGTCCAAGGCTGCAGTAACAGGATTTTCCAAGGCTGCAGTAACAGGATGGTCCAAGGCTGCAGTAACAAGAGGTTCCAAGGCAGCAGTAACTGGATGGTCCAAGGCAGCAGTAACAGGATAGTCCAAGGCTGCAGTAACAGGATGGTCCAAGGCTGCAGTAACAAGATGGTCCAAGGCTGCAGTAACAGGATGGTCCAAGGCAGCAGTAACAAGATGATCCAAGGCAGCAGTAACAGGATGGTCCAAGGCAGCAGTAAAAGGATGATCCAATGCAGCAGTAACAGGATGGTCCAATGCAGCAGTAACAGGATGGTCCATGGCAGCAGTAATAGGATGGTCCAAGGCTGCAGACACAGGGTGGTCCAAGGCAGCAGTAACAGGATGGTCCAAGGCAGCAGTAACAGGCTGGTCCAATGCAGCAGTAACAGGATGGTCCATGGCAGCAGTAACAGGATGGTCCAAGGCTGCAGTAACTGGATGGTCCAAGGCAGCAGTAACAGGATGGTCCAAGGCAGCAGCAACAGGATGGTGTAATGCAGCAGTAACAGGATGGTCCATGGCAGCAGTAACAGGATGGTCCAATGCTGCAGTAACAGGATGGTCCAATGCTGCAGTAACAGGATGGTCCAAGACAGCAGTAAACGGATGGTCCAAGTGAGCAGTAACAGGATCTTCCAAGACAGCAGTAACAGGATGTTCCAAGGCAGCAGTAACAGGATGGTCCAAGGCTGCAGGAACAGGATGGTCCAAGTCTGCAGTAACAGGATGGTCCATCGCAGCAGTAACAGGATGGTCCATGGCAGCAGTAACAGGATGGTCCATGGCAGCAGTAACAGGATGTTCCAAGGCAGCAGTAACAGGATGATCCAATGCAGCAGTAACAGGATGTTCCAAGTCAGCAGTAACAGGATGGTCCAAGGCTGCAGTGAGAGGATGGTCCAATGCAGCAGGAACAGGATGGTCCAATGCAGCAGTAACAGCATGGTCCAAGGCTGCAGTAACAGGATGGTCCAAGGCTGCAGTAACAGGATGGTCCAAGGCTGCAGTAACAGGATGGTCCAAGGCTGCAGTAACAGGATGGTCCAAGGCAGCATTAACAGGATGGTCCAAGGCAGCAGTAACAGGATGGTCTAAGGCTGCAGTAACAGGATGGTCCAAGGCTGCAGGATCAGGATGGTCCAAGGCTATAGTAACAGGATGGTCCATGGCAGCAGTAACAGGATGGACCAATGCTGCAGTAACAGGAGAGTCGAAAGCAACAGTAACAGGACGGTCCAAAGCAGCAGTAACAGGATGGTCCAAGGCAGCCCTAACAGGATCTTCCAAGACAGCAGTAACAGGATGGTCCAAGACAGCAGTAACAGGATCTTCGAAGGCCTCATTAATAGGAAGGTCCGAGGCAGCAGTAACAGGACGGTCCAAGAGAGCAGTAACAGGATGGTCCAAGGCAGCAGCAACAGGATCTTCCAAGGCTGCAGTAACAGGATGGTCCAAGAGCAACAGTAACAGGATGGTCCAAGGCAGCAGTAACAGGATGGTCCAAGGCTGCTGGAACAGAATGGTCCATGGCAGCAGGAACAGAATGGTCCAAGGCAGCAGTAAAAGGATGGTCCATGGCAGCCGTAACAGGATGGTCCAAGGCTACAGTAAGAGGATGGTCCAATGCAGCATTAACAGGTTGGCCCAATGCAGCAGTAACAGGATGGTCCAATACTGTAGTAAGAGGATGGTCCAAGGCTGCAGTAAGAGGATGTTCCAAGGCAGCAGTAACAGGATGGTCCAAGGCTGTAGGAACAGGACATTCCAAGGCAGCAGTAACAGGATGGTCCAAGGCTGCAGTAAGAGGATGGTCCAATGCAGCATTAACAGGATGGTCGAAGGCTACAGTAACAGGATATTTCAAGGCAGCAGGAACAGGATGGTACAAGGCTGCAGTAACAGGATCTTCGAAGGCCTCAGTAACAGGAAGGTCCGAGGCAGCAGTAACAGGACGGTCCAAGAGAGCAGTAACAGGATGGTCTAAGGCAGCAGCAACAGGATCTTCCAAGGCTGCAGTAACAGGATGGTCCAAGAGCAGCAGTAACAGGATGGTCCAAGGCAGCAGTAACAGGATGGTCCAAGGCTGCAGGAACAGGATTGTCCAAGGCTGCAGGAACAGGATGTTCCAATGCAGCAGTAACAGGATGGTCCTTTGCAGCGGTAACAGGATGGTCCAAGGCTGCAGTAACAGGATGGTCCATGGCAGCCGTAACAGGATGGTCCAAGGCTGCAGTAACAGGATGTTCCCAGTCTACAGTAACAGGATATTCCAAGGCAGCAGGAACAGGATGGTCCAAGGCTACAGTAAGAGGATGGCCAATGCAGCATTAACAGGATGGCCCAATGCAGCAGTAACAGGATGGTCCAATGCTGCAGTAAGAGGATGGTCCAAGGCTGCAGTAACAGGATGTTCCAAGGCAGCAGTAACAGGATGTTCCAAGGCAGCAGTAACAGGATGGTCCTAGGCTGTAGGAACAGGACATTCCAAGGCAGCAGTAACAGGATGGTCCAAGGCTGCAGTAAGAGGATGGTCCAATGCAGCAGTAACAGGATGGTCCAAGGCAGCAGTAACAGGATGGTCCAAGGCAGCAGTAACAGGACGGTCCATGGCAGCAGTAACAGGATGGTCCAAGGGTTCAGTAAGAGGATGGTCCAATGCAGCAGTAACAGGATGGTCCATGGCAGCAGTCACAGGATGTTCCAAGGGTGCAGTAAGAGGATGGTCCAATGCAGCAGTAACAGGATGGTCCAAGGCAGCAGTAACAGGATGGTCCAAGGCTGCAGTAAGAGGATGGTCCAATGCAGCACTAACAGGATGGTCCAAGGCAGCAGTAACAGGATGGTCCAAGGCAGCAGTAACAGGATGGTCCAAGGCAGCAGTAACAGGATGGTCCATGGCAGCAGTAACAGGATGGTCCAAGGGTTCAGTAAGAGGATGGTCCAATGCAGCTGTAACAGGATGGTCCATGGCAGCAGTAACAGGATGTTCCAAGGGTGCAGTAAGAGGATGGTCCAATGCAGCAGTAACAGGATGGTGCAAGGCAGCAGTAACAGGATGGTCCAAGGCAGCAGTAACAGGATGGTCGAAGGCTGCAGTAACAGGATGGTCGAAGGCTGCAGTAACAGGATGGTCCAAGGCTGCAGTAACAGGATGGTCCAAGGCTGCAGTAACAGGATGGTCCAAGGCTGCAGTAACAGGATGGTCCAAGGCAGCATTAACAGGATGGTCCAAGGCAGCAGTAACAGGATGGTCCAAGGCTGCAGTAACAGGATGGTCAAAGGCTGCAGGATCAGGATGGTCCAAGGCTATAGTAACAGGATGGTCCAAGGCAGCAGTAACAGGATGGTCCAAGGCAGCAGTAACAGGATGTTCCAAGGCAGCATTAACAGGATAGTCCAAGGCAGCATTAACAGGATGGTCCAAGGGTGCAGTAACAGGATGGTCCAATGCTGCAGTAACAGGATGGTGCAAGGGAGCAGTAACAGGATCTTCCAAGACAGCAGTAACAGGATCTTCGAAGGCCGCAGTAACAGGAAGGTCCGAGGCAGCAGGAACAGGATCTTCCAAGGCCGCAGTAACAGGAATTTCCAAGGCCGAAGAAACAGGATGGTCCTAGTCTGCAGTAACAGGATGGTCCAAGGCTGCAGTAACAGGATGGTCCATGGCAGCCGTAACAGGATGGTCCAAGGCTGCAGTAACAGGATGTTCCCAGTCTACAGTAACAGGATATTCCAAGGCAGCAGGAACAGGATGGTCCAAGGCTACAGTAAGAGGATGGTCCAATGCAGCATTAACAGGATGGCCCAATGCAGCAGTAACAGGATGGTCCAATGCTGCAGTAAGAGGATGGTCCAAGGCTGCAGTAACAGGATGTTGCAAGGCAGCAGTAACAGGATGTTCCAAGGCAGCAGTAACAGGATGGTCCTAGGCTGTAGGAACAGGACATTCCAAGGCAGCAGTAACAGGATGGTCCAAGGCTGCAGTAAGAGGATGGTCCAATGCAGCAGTAACAGGATGGTCCAAGGCAGCAGTAACAGGATGGTCCAAGGCAGCAGTAACAGGATGGTCCAAGGCAGCAGTAACAGGACGGTCCATGGCAGCAGTAACACGATGGTCCAAGGGTTCAGTAAGAGGATGGTCCAATGCAGCAGTAACAGGATGGTCCATGGCAGCAGTCACAGGATGTTCCAAGGGTGCAGTAAGAGGATGGTCCAATGCAGCAGTAACAGGATGGTCCAAGGCAGCAGTAACAGGATGGTCCAAGGCTGCAGTAAGAGGATGGTCCAATGCAGCACTAACAGGATGGTCCAAGGCAGCAGTAACAGGATGGTCCAAGGCAGCAGTAACAGGATGGTCCAAGGCAGCAGTAACAGGATGGTCCATGGCAGCAGTAACAGGATGGTCCAAGGGTTCAGTAAGAGGATGGTCCAATGCAGCTGTAACAGGATGGTCCATGGCAGCAGTAACAGGATGTTCCAAGGGTGCAGTAAGAGGATGGTCCAATGCAGCAGTAACAGGATGGTGCAAGGCAGCAGTAACAGGATGGTCCAAGGCAGCAGTAACAGGATGGTCGAAGGCTGCAGTAACAGGATGGTCGAAGGCTGCAGTAACAGGATGGTCCAAGGCTGCAGTAACAGGATGGTCCAAGGCTGCAGTAACAGGATGGTCCAAGGCTGCAGTAACAGGATGGTCCAAGGCAGCATTAACAGGATGGTCCAAGGCAGCAGTAACAGGATGGTCCAAGGCTGCAGTAACAGGATGGTCAAAGGCTGCAGGATCAGGATGGTCCAAGGCTATAGTAACAGGATGGTCCAAGGCAGCAGTAACAGGATGGTCCAAGGCAGCAGTAACAGGATGTTCCAAGGCAGCATTAACAGGATAGTCCAAGGCAGCATTAACAGGATGGTCCAAGGGTGCAGTAACAGGATGGTCCAATGCTGCAGTAACAGGATGGTGCAAGGGAGCAGTAACAGGATCTTCCAAGACAGCAGTAACAGGATCTTCGAAGGCCGCAGTAACAGGAAGGTCCGAGGCAGCAGGAACAGGATCTTCCAAGGCCGCAGTAACAGGAATTTCCAAGGCCGAAGAAACAGGATGGTCCTAGTCTGCAGTAACAGGATGGTCCAAGGCTGCAGTAACAGGATGGTCCATGGCAGCCGTAACAGGATGGTCCAAGGCTGCAGTAACAGGATGTTCCCAGTCTACAGTAACAGGATATTCCAAGGCAGCAGGAACAGGATGGTCCAAGGCTACAGTAAGAGGATGGTCCAATGCAGCATTAACAGGATGGCCCAATGCAGCAGTAACAGGATGGTCCAATGCTGCAGTAAGAGGATGGTCCAAGGCTGCAGTAACAGGATGTTCCAAGGCAGCAGTAACAGGATGTTCCAAGGCAGCAGTAACAGGATGGTCCTAGGCTGTAGGAACAGGACATTCCAAGGCAGCAGTAACAGGATGGTCCAAGGCTGCAGTAAGAGGATGGTCCAATGCAGCAGTAACAGGATGGTCCAAGGCAGCAGTAACAGGATGGTCCAAGGCAGCAGTAACAGGATGGTCCAAGGCAGCAGTAACAGGACGGTCCATGGCAGCAGTAACACGATGGTCCAAGGGTTCAGTAAGAGGATGGTCCAATGCAGCAGTAACAGGATGGTCCATGGCAGCAGTCACAGGATGTTCCAAGGGTGCAGTAAGAGGATGGTCCAATGCAGCAGTAACAGGATGGTCCAAGGCAGCAGTAACAGGATGGTCCAAGGCTGCAGTAAGAGGATGGTCCAATGCAGCACTAACAGGATGGTCCAAGGCAGCAGTAACAGGATGGTCCAAGGCAGCAGTAACAGGATGGTCCATGGCAGCAGTAACAGGATGGTCCAAGGGTTCAGTAAGAGGATGGTCCAATGCAGCTGTAACAGGATGGTCCATGGCAGCAGTAACAGGATGTTCCAAGGGTGCAGTAAGAGGATGGTCCAATGCAGCAGTAACAGGATGGTCCAAGGCAGCAGTAACAGGATGGTCCAAGGCAGCAGTAACAGGATGGTCGAAGGCTGCAGTAACAGGATGGTCGAAGGCTGCAGTAACAGGATGGTCCAAGGCTGCAGTAACAGGATGGTCCAAGGCTGCAGTAACAGGATGGTCCAAGGCTGCAGTAACAGGATGGTCCAAGGCTGCAGTAACAGGATGGTCCAAGGCAGCATTAACAGGATGGTCCAAGGCAGCAGTAACAGGATGGTCCAAGGCTGCAGTAACAGGATGGTCAAAGGCTGCAGGATCAGGATGGTCCAAGGCTATAGTAACAGGATGGTCCAAGGCAGCAGTAACAGGATGGTCCAAGGCAGCAGTAACAGGATGGTCCAAGGCAGCATTAACAGGATAGTCCAAGGCAGCATTAACAGGATGGTCCAAGGGTGCAGTAACAGGATGGTCCAATGCTGCAGTAACAGGATGGTGCAAGGGAGCAGTAACAGGATCTTCCAAGACAGCAGTAACAGGATCTTCGAAGGCCGCAGTAACAGGAAGGTCCGAGGCAGCAGGAACAGGATCTTCCAAGGCCGCAGTAACAGGAATTTCCAAGGCCGAAGAAACAGGATGGTCCTAGTCTGCAGTAACAAGATGTTCCAAGGCAGCAGTAACTGGATGGTCCAAGGCAGCATTAACAGGATGTTCCAAGGCTGCAGTAACAGGATGCTCCAAGGCTGCAGTAACAAGATGGTCCAAGGCAGCAGTAACAGGATGTTCCATGGCTGCAGTCACAGGATGGTACAATGCTGCAGTAACAGGATGGTCCAAGGCAGCATTAACAGGATGTTCCAAGGCTGCAGTAACAGGATGCTCCAAGGCTGCAGTAACAGGATAGTCGAAAGCAACAGTAACAGGACGGTCCAAAGCAGCAGTAACAGGATGGTCCAAGGCAGCCCAAACAGGATCTTCCAAGACAGCAGTAACAGGATGGTCCAAGACAGCAGTAACAGGATCTTCGAAGGCCTCAGTAACAGGAAGGTCCGAGGCAGCAGTAACAGGACGGTCCAAGAGAGCAGTAACAGGATGGTCCAAGGCAGCAGCAACAGGATCTTCCAAGGCTGCAGTAACAGGATGGTCCAAGGCTGCAGTAACAAGATGGTCCAAGGCAGCAGTAACAGGATATTCCATGGCTGCAGTCACAGGATGGTACAAGACAGCAGTAACAGGATGGTCCATGGCTGCAGTCACAGGATGGTCCAATGCTGCAGTAACAGGATGGTGCAAGTCAGCAGTAACAGGATGGTCCAAAGCAGCAGTAACAGGATGGTCCAAGGCAGCCCAAACAGGATCTTCAAAGACAGCAGTAACAGGATGGTCCAAGACAGCAGTAACAGGATCTTCGAAGGCCTCAGTAACAGGAAGGTCCGAGGCAGCAGTAACAGGACGGTCCAAGAGAGCAGTAACAGGATGGTCCAAGGCAGCAGCAACAGGATCTTCCAAGGCTGCAGGAACAGGATGTTCCAAGGCAGCAGTAACATGATGTTCCAAGGCAGCAGTAACAGGATGGTCTTCGGCTGCAGTCAGAGGATGGTCCAATGCAGCAGTCACAGGATGGTCCAATGCAGCAGTAACAGGATGGTCCAAGGCTGCATTAACAGAATGGCCCAACGCTGCATTAACAAGATGGTGCATGGCAGCAGTAACAGGATGGTCCAATGCTGCAGTATCAGGATGGAGCATGGCAGCAGGAACAGGATGGAGCATGGCAGCAGTAACAGGATGGTCCATGGCAGCAATAACAGGATGGTCCATGGCAGCAGTAACAGGATGGTCCATGTCTGCAGTATCAGGATGGAGCATGGCAGCAGGAACAGGATGGAGCATGGCAGCAGTAACAGGATGGTCCATGGCAGCAATAACAGGATGGTCCATGGCAGCAGTAACAGGATGGTCCATGTCTGCAGTATCAGGATGGAGCATGGCAGCAGTAACAGGATGGTCCATGGCAGCAGCAACAGGATGGTCCAATGCTGCTGTAACAGGATGGTCCAATGCTGCAGTAACAGGATGTACCAAGGCAGCAGTAACAGGATGGTCCAAGGCTTCGGTAAGAGGATGGTCCAAGGCTGCAGTAACAGGATGTTCCAAGGCAGCAGTAACAGGATGGTCCAAGGCTTCGGTAAGATGATGGTCCAAGGCTGCAGTAACAGGATGTTCCAAGGCTGCAGTAACAGGATAGTCCAAGGCTGCAGTAACAGGATGTTCCAAGGCTGCAGTAACAGGATGTTCCAAGGCTGCAGTAACAGGATGGTCCAAGGCTGCAGTAACAGGATGGTCCAAGGCTGCAGTAACAGGATGTTCCAAGGCAGCAATAACAGGATGGTCCATGGCAGCAGTAACAGGATAGTCCAAAGCTGCAGGAACAGGATGGTGCAAGGCAGCAGTAACAGGATAGTCCAAAGCTGCAGGAACAGGATGGTGCAAGGCAGCAGTAACAGGAGGGTGCAAGGCAGCAGTAACAGGATGGTCCAATGCTGCAGTAACAGGATAGTCGAACGCAACAGTAACAGGATGGTCCAAAGCAGCAGTAACAGGATGGTCCATGCAAGCACTAACAGGATGGTCCAAGGCAGCCCTAACAGGATCTTCCAAGACAGCAGTAACAGGATGGCCCAAGGCAGCAACAGGATCTTCCAAGGCTGCACCAACAGAATGGTCCATGGCATCAGTAACAGGATGTTCCAAGGCAGCAGTAACAGGATGGTCCAAGGCTGCAGGAACAGGATGGTCCAAGGCTGCAGGAACAGGATGGTCCAAGTCTGCCGTAACAGGATGGTCCATCGCAGCAGTAACAGGATGGTCCATGGCAGCAGTAACAGGATGGTCCATGGCAGCAGTAAAAGGATGTTCCAAGGCAGCAGTAACAGGATGATCCAATGCAGCAGTAACAGGATGTTCCAAGGCAGCAGTAACAGGATGGTCCAAGGCTGCAGTGAGAGGATGGTCCAATGCAGCAGGAACAGGATGGTCCAATGCAGCAGTAACAGGATGCTCCAAGGCTGCAGAAACAGGATGTTCCAAGGCAGCAGAAACAGGATGGTCCAAGGCAGCAGTAACAGGATGGTCCAAGGCAGCAGTAACAGGATGGTCCAAGACAGCAGTAATAGGATGGTCCAAGGCTGCAGTAACAGGATGGTCCATGGCTGCAGTAACAGGATGTTCCAAGGCTGCAGTAACAGGATGTTCCAATGCTGCAGTAACAGGATGGTGCAAGGCAGCAGGAACAGGATGGTGCAAGGCAGCAGGAACAGGATGGTCCATGGCAGCAGGAACAGGATGGTCCATGGCAGCAGTAACAGGATGGTGCAATGCTGCAGTAACAGGATGTACCAAGGCAGCAGTAACAGGATGGTCCAAGGCTGCAGTAACAGGATGTTCCAAGACAGCAGTAACAGGATGGTCCAAGACAGCAGTAACAGGATGGTCCAAGGCTGCAGTAAGAGGATGGTCCAAGGCTGCAGTAAGAGGATGGTCCAATGCAGCAGTAACAGGATGGTCCAATGCAGCAGTAACAGGATGGTCCAATGCAGCAGTAACAGGATGGTCCAAGGCTGCAGTAACAGGATGGTCCAAGACAGCAGTAACAGGATGGTCCATGGCTGCAGTAACAGGATGGTCCATGGCTGCAGTAACAGGATGGTCCAATGCAGCAGTAACAGGATGGTCCAATGCAGCAGTAACAGGATGGTCCCAGGGTGCAGTAAGAGGATGGTCCAATGCAGCAGTAACAGGATGGTCCAAGGCTGCAGTAACAGGATGGTCCAAGGCTGCAGTAACAGGATGGTGCATGGCAGCAGTAACAGGATGGTCCAATGCTGCAGTAACAGGATGGTCCAATACTGCAGTAACAGGATGGTCCAAGACAGCAGTCACAGGATGGTCCATGGCTGCAGTAACAGGATGGTCCATGGCTGCAGTAACAGGATGGTCCAATGCAGCAGTAACAGGATGGTCCAATGCAGCAGTAACAGGATGGTCCCAGGGTGCAGTAAGAGGATGGTCCAATGCAGCAGTAACAGGATGGTCCAAGGCTGCAGTAACAGGATGGTCCAAGGCTGCAGTAACAGGATGGTGCATGGCAGCAGTAACAGGATGGTCCAATGCTGCAGTAACAGGATGGTCCAATACTGCAGTAACAGGATGGTCCAAGACAGCAGTCACAGGATGGTCCATGGCTGCAGTAACAGGATGGTCCAATGCTGCAGTAACAGGATGGTACAAGGCAGCAGTAACAGGATGTTACAAGGCAGCAATAACAGGATGGTACAAGGCAGCAGTAACAGGATGGTCCAAGGCTGCAGTAACAGGATGGTCCAAGGCTGCAGTAACTGGATGGTCCAAGGCTGCAGTAACTGGATGGTCCAAGGCTGCAGTAACTGGATGGTCCAAGGCTGCAGTAACTGGATGGTCCAAGGCTGCAGTAACAGGATGGTCCAAGGCTGCAGTAACAGGATGGTCGAAGGCTGCAGTAACAGGATGGTCCAAGGCTGCAGTAACAGGATGGTCCAATGCAGCAGTAACAGGATGGTCCAATACTGCAGTAACAGTATGGTCCAAGACAGCAGTAACAGTATGGTCCAAGACAGCAGTAACAGTATGGTCCAATGCTGCAGTAACAGGATGGTGCAAGGCAGCAGGAACAGGATGGTCTATGGCAGCAGTAACAGGATGGTGCAATGCTACAGTAACAGGATGGTGCAAGGCAGCAGTAACAGGATGGTCCATGGCAGCAGTAACAGGATGGTCCAATGCTACAGTAACAGGATAGTCAAAAGCATCAGTAAAAGGACGGTCCAAAGCAGCAGTCACAGGACGGTCCATGCAAGCAGTAACAGGATGGTCCAAGGCATCCCCAACAGGATCTTCCAAGACAGCAGTAACAGGACCTTCCAAGGCTTCAGTAACAGGATGGTCCATGGCAGCCGTAACAGGATGTGCCTAGGCTGCAGCAACAGGATGTTCCTAGGCTGCAGCAACAGGATGTTCCTAGGCTGCAGCAACAGGATGTTCCAAGGCTGCAGTAACTGGATGGACCAAGGCAGCAGTAACAGGATGGTCCAAGGCAGCAGTAACAGGATGGTCCAAGGCAGCAGTAACAGGATGGGCCAAGGCAGCAGTAAGAGGATGGTCCAAGGCTGCAGTAAGAGGATGGTCCAATGCAGCAGTAACAGGATGGTCCAATGCAGCAGTAACAGGATGGCCCAAGGCTGCAATAAGAGGATGGTCCAATGCAGCAGTAACAGGATGGTCCAATGCAGCAGTAACATGATGGTCCAAGGCTGCAGTAACAGGATGGTCCAAGGCTGCAGTAACAATATGGTGCATGGCAGCAGTAACAGGATGGTCCATGGCAGCAGTAACAGGATGGTCCAAGGCAGCAGTAACAGGATAGTCCAAGGCAGCAGTAACAAGATGGTCCATGGCAGCCGTAACAGGATGTTCCTAGGCTGCAGCAACAGGATGTTCCTAGGCTGCAGCAACAGGATGTTCCTAGGCTGCAGCAACAGGATGTTCCTAGGCTGCAGCAACAGGATGTTCCGAGGCTGCAGCAACAGGACATTCCGAGGCTGCAGCAACAGGATGTTCCAAGTTTGCAGCAACAGGATGTTCCAAGGCAGCAGTAACAGGATGGTCCAAGGCAGCAGTAACAGGATGGTCCAAAGCAGCAGTAAGAGGATGGTCCAAGGCTGCAGTAAGAGGATGGTCCAATGCAGCAGTAACAGGATGGTCCAATGCAGCAGTAACAGGATGGTCCAAGGCTGCAATAAGAGGATGGTCCAATGCAGCAGTAACAGGATGGTCCAATGCAGCAGTAACAGGATGGTCCAAGGCTGCAGTAACAGGATAGTCCAAGGCTGCAGTAACAGGATAGTCCAAGGCTGCAGTAACAGTATGGTGCATGGCAGCAGTAACAGGATGGTCCATGGCAGCAGTAACAGGATGGTCCAAGGCAGCAGTAACAGGATAGTCCAAGGCAGCAGTAACATGATAGTCCATGGCAGCAGTAACAGGATGTTCCAAGGCAGCAGTAACAGGATGTTCCAAGGCTGCAGTAACAGGATGGTCCAATTTCAGCAGTAACAGGATGGTCCAAGGCAGCAGTAACAGGATAGTCCAAGGCAGCAGTAACAGGATGGTCCAATGCAGCAGTAACAGGATGGTCCATGGCTGGAGTAGCAGGATGGTCCAATGCTGCAGTAACAGGATGGTCCATGGCAGCAGTAACAGGATGGTCCAAGGCAGCAGTAACAGGATGGTCCAATGCAGCAGTAACAGGATGGTCCAATGCAGCAGTAACAGGATGGTCCAATACTGCAGTAACAGGATGGTCCAAGACAGCAGTCACAGGATGGTCCAAGACAGCAGTCACAGGATGGTCCATGGCTGCAGTAACAGGATGGTCCAATGCTGCAGTAACAGGATAGTCGAAAGCAACAGTTACAGGTCGGTCCAAAGCAGCAGTGACAGGATGTTCCATGGCAGCAGTAACAGGATGGTCCAAGGCAGCAGTAACAGGATGGTCCAATGCAGCAGTAACAGGATGGTCCAATGCAGCAGTAACAGGATGGTCCAATACTGCAGTAACAGGATAGTCCAAGACAGCAGTCACAGGATGGTCCAAGACAGCAGTCACAGGATGGTCCATGGCTGCAGTAACAGGATGGTCCAATGCTGCAGTAACAGGATAGTCGAAAGCAACAGTTACAGGTCGGTCCAAAGCAGCAGTGACAGGATGGTCCATGCAAGCAGTAACAGGATGGTCTAAGGCAACCCTAACAGGATCTTCCAAGACAGCAGTAACAGGATGGTCCAAGGCTGCAATAACAGGATGTTCCAAGGCAGCAGTAACAGGATGTTCTAAGGCTGCAGTAACAGGATGCTCCAAGGCTGCAGTAACAGGATGGTCCAAGGCTGCAGTAACAGGATGGTCCAAGGCTGCAGTAACAGGATGGTCCAAGGCTGCAGTAACAGGATGGTCCAAGGCTGCAGTAACAGGATGTTCCAAGGCAGCAGTAACAGGATGTTCCAAGGCTGCAGTAACAGGATGCTCCAAGGCTGCAGTAACAGGATGGTCCAAGGCTGCAGTAACAGGATGGTCCAAGGCTGCAGTAACTGGATGGTCCAAGGCTGCAGTAACAGGATGGTCCAAGGCTGCAGTAACAGGATGGTCCAAGGCTGCAGTAACAGGATGGTCCAAAGCTGCAAAAACAGGATGGTCCAAGGCTGCAGTAACAGGATGGTCCAAGGCTGCAGTAACAGGATTGTCCAAGGATGCAGTAACAGGATTGTCCAAGGCTGCAGTAACAGAATGGTCCAAGGCAGCAGTAACAGGATGGTCCAAGGCAGCAGTTACAGGATTGTCCAAGGCTGCAGTAACAGGATGGTGCAAGGCTGCAGTAACAGGATGGTCCAAGGCTGCAGTAACAGGATGTTCCAAGGCAGCAGTAACTGGATGGTCCAAGGCAGCAGTAACTGGATGGTCCAAGGCAGCAGTAACAGGATGGTCCAAGGCAGCAGTAACAGGATGGTCCAAGGCTGCAGTAACAAGATGGTCCAAGGCTGCAGTAACAAGATGGTCCAAGGCTGCAGTAACAAGATGGTCCAAGGCAGCAGTAAGGGGATGGTCCAATGAAGAAGTAACAAGATGGTCCAAGGCAGCAGTAACAGGATGGTCCAATGCAGCAGTAACACGAAAGGATTTGTTGCAATGACATTCTGTGCAGTGGGAATGATCAGGAAAGGATTAGTTGCAATGACATTCTGTGCAGTGGGAGTGAACAGGAAAGGATTTGTTGCAATGACATTCTGTGCAGTGGGAGTGAACAGGAAAGGATTTGTTGCAATGACATTCTGTGCAATGGGAATGAACAAGAAAGGATTTGTTGCAATGACATTCTGTGCAGTGGGAATGAACAGGAAAAGATTTGTTCCAATGGCAATCTGTGCAGTGGGAATGAACAGGAAAGGATTTGTTCCAATGGCAATCTGTGCAGTGGGAATGAAAAGGAAAGGATTTGTTCCAATGGCTTTCTGTGCAGTTGGAATGAACAGGAAAGGAATTGTTTCACTGGTATCCGACACAATGGGAATGAACAGGAAAGGATTTGTTCCAACGGCAATCTGTGCAGTGGGAATGAACAGGAAAGGATTTGTTCCAATGGCATTCTGTGCAGTCGGAATGAACAGGAAAGGATTTGTTTCACTGGTATCCTACAGAATGGGAATGAACAGGAAAGGATTTGTTGCAATGAAATTCTGTGCAGTGGGAATGAACAGGAAAGGATTTGTTGCAATGAAATTCTGTGCAGTGGGAGTGAACAGGAAAGGATTTGTTTCACTGGTATCCTGCGCAATGGGAATGATCAGGAAAGGATTTGTTTCAATGGCATTCTGTGCAGTGGGAATGAACAAGAAAGGATTTGTTGCAATGACATTCTGTGCAGTGGAAATGAACAGGAAAGGAATAGTTGCAATGACATTCTGTGCCGTGGAAATGAACACGAAAGGATTTGTTGCAATGACATTCTGTGCAGTGGGAATGATCAGGAAAGGATTAGTTGCAATGACATTCTGTGCAGTGGGAGTGAACAGGAATGGATTTGTTGCAATGACATTCTGTGCAGTGGGAGTGAACAGGAAAGGATTTGTTGCAATGACATTCTGTGCAGTGGGAGTGAACAGGAAAGGATTTGTTGCAATGACATTCTGTGCAGTGGGAGTGAACAGGAAAGGATTTGTTGCAATGATATTCTGTGCAGTGGGAATGAACAGGAAAGGATTTGTTGCAATGACATTCTGTGCAGTGGGAGTAAACAGGAAAGACCAAAGATAATTACAGCACAGGAACAGGCCCTTCGGCCCTCCAAGCCTGCGCCGATCCAGATCCTCTCTCTAAACATTTCGCCTATTTTCTAAGGTTCTGTATCTCTTTTCTTCCTGCCCATTCATGTATCTGTCTAGATACATCTTAAAAGACGCCATCGTGCCCGCATCTACCACCTCCGCTGGCAACGCGTTCCAGGCACCCACCACCCTCTGCGTCAAGAACTTTCCACGCATATCCCCCCTAAACTTTTCCCCTTTCACTTTGAACTCGTGTCCTCTAGTAATTGAATCCCCCACTCTGGGAAAAAGCCTCTTGCTATCCACCCTGTCTATACCTCTCATGATTTTGTACACCTCAATCAGGTCCCCCCTCAACCTCCGTCTTTCTAATGAAAATAATCCTAATCTACTCAACCTCTCTTCATAGCTAGCGCCCTCCATACCAGGCAACATCCTGGTGAACCTCCTCTGCACCCTCTCCAAAGCATCCACATCCTTTTGGTAATGTGGCGACCAGAACTGCACGCAGTATTCCAAATGTGGCCGAACCAAAGTCCTATACAACTGTAACATGACCTGCCAACTCTTGTACTCAATGCCCCGTCTGATGAAGGAAAGCATGCCGTTTGCCTTCTTGACCACTCTATTTACCTGCGTTGCCACCTTCAGGGAACAGTGGACCTGAACACCCAAATCTCTCTGGACATCAATTTTCCCCAGGACTTTTCCATTTACTGTATAGTTCACTCTTGAATTGGATCTTCCAAAATGCATCACCTCGCATTTGCCCTGATTGAACTCCATCTGCCATTTCTCTGCCCAACTCTCCAATCTATCTATATTCTGCTGTATTCTCTGACAGTCCCCTTCACTATCTGCTACTCCACCAATCTTAGTGTCGTCTGCAAACTTGCTAATCAGACCACCTATACTTTCCTCCAAATCATTTATTTAAATCACAAACAACAGTGGTCCCAGCACGGATCCCTGTGGAACACCACTGGTCACACGTCTCCATTTTGAGAAACTCCCTTCCACTGCTACTCTCTGTCTCCTGTTGCCCAGCCAGTTCTTTATCCATCTAGCTAGTACACCTTGGACCCCATGCGCCTTCACTTTCTCCATCAGCCTGCCATGGGGAACCTTATCAAACGCCTTACTGAAGTCCATGTATATGACATCGACAGCCCTTCCCTCATCAATCAACTTTGTCACTTCCTCAAAGAATTCTATTAAGTTGGTAAGACATGACCTTCCCTGAACAAAACCATGTTGCCTATCACGGATAAGCCCATTTTCTTCCAAATGGGAATAGATCCTATCCCTCAGTATCTTCTCCAGCAGCTTCCCTACCACTGACGTCAGGCTCACCGGTCTATAATTACCTGGATTATCCCTGCTACCCTTCTTAATCAAGGGAACAACATTAGCAATTCTCCAGTCCTCCGGGACCTACCCGTGTTTAAGGATGCTGCAAAGATATCTGTTAAGGCCCCAGCTATTTCCTCTCTCGCTTCCCTCAGTAACCTGGGATAGATCCCATCCGGACCTGGGGACTTGTCCATCTTAATGCCCTTTAGAATACCCAACACTTCCTCCCTCCTTATGCCGACTTGACCTAGTGTAATCAAACATCTGTTCCTAACCTCAACATCCGTCATGTCCCTCTCCTCGGTGAATACCGATGCAAAGTACTCGTTTAGAATCTCACCCATTTTCTCTGACTCCACGCATAACATTCCTCCTTTGTCCTTGAGTGGGCCAATCCTTTCTCTAGTTACCCTCTTTCTCCTTATATATGAATAAAAGGCTTTGGGATTTTCTTCAACCCTGTTTGCTAAAGATATTTCATGACCCCTTTTAGCCCTTTTAATTCCTCGTTTCAGATTGGTCCTACATTCCCGATATTCTTTCAAAGCTTCGTCTTTCATCAGCCGCCTAGACCTTATGTATGCTTCCTTTTTCCTCTTAGCTAGTCTCACAATTTCACCTGTCATCCATGGTTCCCTAATCTTGCCATTTCTATCCTTCATTTTCACAGGAACATGTCTCTCCTGCACGCTAATCAACCTCTCTTTAAAAGCCTCCCACATATCACATGTGGATTTACCTTCAAACAGCTGCTCCCAATCTACATTTCCCAGCTCCTGCCGAATTTTGGTATAGTTGGCCTTCCCCCAATTTAGCACTCTTCCTTTAGGACCACTCTCGTCTTTGTCCATGAGTATTTTAAAGCTTACGGAATTGTGATCACTATTCCCAAAGTCATCCCCTACTGAAACTTCAACCACCTGGCCGGGCTCATTCCCCAACACCAGGTCCAGTATGGCCCCTTCCCGAGTTGGACTATTTACATACTGCTCTAGAAAACCCTCCTGGATGCTCCTTACAAATTCTGCTCCATCTAGACCTCTAACACTAAGTGAATCCCAGTCAATGTTGGGAAAATTAAAATCTCCTATCACCACCACCCTGTTGCTCCTACATCTTTCCATAATCTGTTTACATATTTGTACCTCTATCTCACGCTCGCTGTTGGGAGGCCTGTAGTACAGCCCCAACATTGTTACCGCACCCTTCCTATTTCTGAGTTCTGTCCATATTGCCTCACTGCTCGAGTCCTCCATAGTGCCCTCCTTCAGCACAGCTGTGATATCCTCTTTGACCAGTAATGCAACTCCTCCACCCCTTTTACCTCCCTCTCTGTCCCGCCTGAAGCATCGATATCCTGGGATATTTAGTTGCCAATCATGCCCTTCCCTCAACCAAGTCTCAGTAATAGCAATAACATCATACTCCCAGGTACTAATCCAAGCCCTAAGTTCATCTGCCTTACCTACTACACTTCTTGCATTAAAACAAATGCACCTCAGACCACCAGTCCCTTTATATTCATCATCTGCTCCCTGCCTGCTCTTCCCCTTAGTCACACTGACTTCATTATCTAGTTCCTTACAGGCTTTTGTTACTACCTCCTTACTGTCAACTGACCTCAATTGGTTCCCATCCCCCTGCCACATTAGTTTAAACCCTCCCCAACAGCGTTAGCAAAAGCACCTCCAAGGACATTGGTTCCAGTCCGGCCCAGGTGTAGACCGTCCAATTTGTAATAGTCCCACCTTCCCCAGAACCGGTCCCAATATCCCAAAAATCTGAACCCCTCCTTCCTGCACCATCTCTCAAGCCACGCATTCATCCTGACTATTCTTTCATTTTTACTCTGACTATCACGTGGCACTGGTAGCAATCCTGAGATTACTACCTCTGAGGTCCTGCTTTTTAACTTGGCTCCTAACTCCCTAAACTCTGCTTGTAGGACCTCATCCCGTTTTTTACTGATATCATTGGTGCCTATGTGCACAATGACAACTGGCTGTTCACCCTCCCCCTTTAGAATGTTCTGCAGCCGATCTGAGACATCCCTGACCCGTGCACCTGGGAGGCAACATACCATTCGGGAGCCTCGTTTACGACCACAGAACCGCCTATCTACTCCCCTTACAATCGAATCCCCTACGACTATAGCCCTTCCACTCTTTTTCCCGCCCTTCTGAACAGCAGAGCCAGCCACGGTGCCATGGACCTGGCTACTGCTGCCTTCCCCTGGTGAGCCATCTCCCTCAACAGTATCCAAAACGGTATACTTGTTTTGGAGGGAGATGACTGCAGGGACACCTGCACTGCCTTCCTGCTCTTTCTCTGCCTTTTGGTCACCCATTCCCTTTCTCCCTCAGCAATCCTAATCTGCGGTGTGACCAATTCACTAAACGTGCTATCCACGACCTCCTCAGCATCGCGCATGCTCCAAAGTGAGTCCATCCGCAGCTCGAGAGCCGTCATGCGGTCTAACAAGAGCTGCAGTTGGACACACTTCCTGCACGTGAAGGAGTTAGGGACATCAGCCATGTCCCTGAGCTCCCACATTGAGCAAGAGGAGCATGACACGGGTCTGAGATCTCCTGCCATTTTTAATCTTAAGCTTAACTTAGTTAAATGAAAAAGGAACGAAAAATTTTTACCAATCACGATAAAACCAGAGAAATAGAAAAAGCCTTACCTTATAAACACCCCACCGAGTCCTTTTTTTTTGGTTAGAGGAGGAGGGCGGGTGGGAGACACGACAAGTGTGGTGTCTCGGGTTCAGCAACCGCCCAAATATATCGTGTTTTACTTACCCAGCAGCCCCCTGGCCTCCGCCGAAAAACAAAAGGAAATTAAGTTTACTTTCAAACTGACCTTCCCAGCTGCTCACTCGCTCACACTCTGCTCCCGAAAAAGCTGCTGCAATGAAATGAAAGTTATTTTAAACCGCCCAAATATATAGTGTTTTATTTACCCAGCAGCCCCCTGGTCTCCGCCGAAAACAAAAGGAAATTAAGTTTACTTTCAAACTGACCTTCCCAGCTGCTCACTCGCACACACTCTGCTCCCGAAAAAGCTGCTGCAATGAAAGGAAAGTTATTTTAAACCGCCCAAATATATCGTGTTTTACTTACCCAGCAGCCCCCTGGCCTCCGCCGAAAACAAAAGGAAATTAAGTTTACTTTCAAACTGACCTTCCCAGCTGCTCACTCGCACACACTCTGCTCCCGAAAAAGCTGCTGCAATGAAAGGAAAGTTATTTTAAACCGCCCAAATATATCGTGTTTTACTTACCCAGCAGCCCCCTGGCCTCCGCCGAAAACAAAAGGAAATTAAGTTTACTTTCAAACTGACCTTCCCAGCTGCTCACTCGCTCACACTCTGCTCCCGAAAAAGCTGCTGCAATGAAAGGAAAGTTATTTTAAACCGCCCAAATATATCGTGTTTTACTTACCCAGCAGCCCCCTGGCCTCCGCCGAAAACAAAAGGAAATTACGTTTACTTTCAAACTGACCTTCCCAGCTGCTCACTCGCTCACACTCTGCTCCCGAAAAAGCTGCTGCAATGAAAGGAAAGTTATTTTAAACCGCCCAAATATATCGTGTTTTACTTACCCAGCAGCCCCCTGGCCTCCGCCGAAAACAAAAGGAAATTAAGTTTACTTTCAAACTGACCTTCCCAGCTGCTCACTCGCTCACACTCTGCTCCCGAAAAAGCTGCTGCAATGAAAGGAAAGTTATTTTAAACCGCCCAAATATATCGTGTTTTACTTACCCAGCAGCCCCCTGGCCTCCGCCGAAAACAAAAGGAAATTAAGTTTACTTTCAAACTGACCTTCCCAGCTGCTCACTCGCTCACACTCTGCTCCCGAAAAAGCTGCTGCAATGAAAGGAAAGTTATTTTAAACCGCCCAAATATATCGTGTTTTACTTAATCAGCAGCCCCCTGGCCTCCGCCGAAAACAAAAGGATATTAAGTTTACTTTCAAACTGACCTTCCCAGCTGCTCACTCGCTCACACTCTGCTCCTGAAAAAGCTGCTGCAATGAAAGGAAAGTTATTTTAAGCCGCCCAAATATATTGTGTTTTACTTACCCAGCAGCCCCCTGGCCTCCGCCGAAAACAAAAGGAAATTAAGTTTACTTTCAAACTGACCTTCCCAGCTGCTCACTCGCTCACACTCTGCTCCCGAAAAAGCTGCTGCAATGAAAGGAAAGTTATTTTAAACCGCCCAAATATATAGTGTTGTACCTACCCAGCAGCCCCCTGACCTCTGCCGAAAACAAAAGGAAATTAAGTTTACTTTCAAACTGACCTTCCCAGCTGCTCACTCGCTCACACTCTGCTCCCGAAAAAGCTGCTGCAATGAAAGGAAAGTTATTTTAAACCGCCCAAATATATCGTGTTTTACTTACCCAGCAGCCCCCTGGCCTCCGCCGAAAACAAAAGGAAATTAAGTTTACTTTCAAACTGACCTTCCCAGCTG
This sequence comes from Heterodontus francisci, assembly GCF_036365525.1. Classification (NCBI taxonomy): domain Eukaryota; kingdom Metazoa; phylum Chordata; class Chondrichthyes; order Heterodontiformes; family Heterodontidae; genus Heterodontus; species Heterodontus francisci. The sequence continues at coordinate 192,945,232 of NC_090373.1, forward strand.
CTCACTCGCTCACACTCTGCTCCCGAAAAAGCTGCTGCAATGAAAGGAAAGTTATTTTAAACCGCCCAAATATATAGTGTTTTATTTACCCAGCAGCCCCCTGGCCTCCGCCGAAAACAAAAGGAAATTAAGTTTACTTTCAAACTGACCTTCCCAGCTGCTCACTCGCTCACACTCTGCTCCCGAAAAAGCTGCTGCAATGAAAGAAAAGTTATTTTAAACCGCCCAAATATATCGTGTTTTACTTACCCAGCAGCCCCCTGGCCTCCGCCGAAAACAAAAGGAAATTAAGTTTACTTTCAAACTGACCTTCCCAGCTGCTCACTCGCTCACACTCTGCTCCCGAAAAAGCTGCTGCAATGAAAGGAAAGTTATTTTAAACCGCCCAAATATATCATGTTTTACTTACCCAGCAGCCCCCTGGCCTCCGCCGAAGACAAAAGGAAATTAAGTTTACTTTCAAACTGACCTTCCCAGCTGCTCACTCGCTCACACTCTGCTCCCGAAAAAGCTGCTGCAATGAAAGGAAAGTTATTTTAAACCGCCCAAATATATCGTGTTTTACTTACCCAGCAGCCCCCTGGCCTCCGCCGAAAACAAAAGGAAATTAAGTTTACTTTCAAACTGACCTTCCCAGCTGCTCACTCGCTCACACTCTGCTCCCGAAAAAGCTGCTGCAATGAAAGGATTTGTTGCAATGATATACTGTGCAATGGGAATGAACAAGAAAGGATTTGTTGCAATGACATTCTGTGCAATGGAAATGAACAAAAAAGGATTTGTTGCAATGGCATTCCGTGCAATGGGAATGAACAGGAAAGGATTTGTTGCAATGAAATTCTGTGCAGTGGGAATGAACAAGAAAGGATTTGTTGCAATGACATTCTGTGCAGTGGGAATGATCAGGAAAGGATTTGTTGCAATGACATTCTGTGCAGTGGGAATGAACAAGAAAGGATTTGTTGCAATGACATTCTGTGCAGTGGGAATGAACAGGAAAGGATTTGTTTCAATGGCATTCTGTGCAGTGGGAATGAACAAGAAAGGATTTGTGTGCAATGACATTCTGTGCAGTGGGAATGAACAGGAAAGCATTTGTTGCAATGACATTCTGTGCAGTGGGAGTGAACAGGAAAGGATTTGTTGCAATGAAATTCTGTGCAGTGGGAGTGAACAGGAAAGGATTTGTTTCACTGCTAGCCTGCACAATGGGAATGATCAGGAAAGGATTTGTTTCAATGGCATTCTGTGCAGTGGGAATGAACAGGAAAGGATTTGTTGCAATGACATTCTGTGCAGTGGGAATGAACAAGAAAGGATTTGTTTCCCTGGTATCCGACACAATGGGAATGAACAGGAAAGGATTTGTTCCAATGGCGTTCTCAGAAGTAGGAATGAACAGGAAAGGATTTGCTGCAATGGCATTCTGTGCAATGGGAATTAACAGGAAAGGATTTGTTCCAATGGCGTTCTGAGAAGCAGGAACGAACAGGAAAGGATTTTTCCAATCGCATTCTGTGCAGTGGGAATAAACAGGAAAGGATTTGTTCCAATGGCATTCTGTGCAGTGGGAATGAACAGGAAAGGATTTGTTCCAATGGCGTTCTGAGAAGTAGGAATGAACAGGGAAGGATTTGTTCCAATGGCGTTCTGAGAAGTAGGAATGAACAGGAAAGGATTTGTTCCAATGGCATTCTGTGCAATGGGAGTGAACAGGAAAGGATTTGTTCCAATGGCATTCTGTGCAATGGGAGTGAACAGGAAAGGATTTGTTCCAATGGCATTCTGTGCAATGGGAGTGAACAGGAAAGGATTTGTTTGAATGGCATTCTGTGCAATGGGAGTGAACAGGGTAAGGATTTGTTCCAATGGCATTCTGTGCAATGGGAGTGAACAGGAAAGGATTTGTTCCAATGGTATCCTGCACAATGGGAGTGAACAGGGTAAGGATTTGTTCCAATGGCATACTGTGCGATGGGAGTGAACAGGAAAGGATTTGTTCCAATGGTATCCTGTGCAATGAGAGTGAACAGGAAAGGATTTGTTCCAATGGCATTCTGTGCAATGGGACTAAACAGGAAAGGATTTGTTCCAATGGTATCCTGCACAATGGGAGTGAACAGGGTAAGGATTTGTTCCAATGGCATTCTGTGCAATGCGAGTGAACAGGAAAGGATTTGTTCCAATGGCGTTCTGTGCAGTGGGAGTGAACAGGAAAGGATTTGTTCCAATGGCGTTCTGTGCAATGGGAGTGAACAGGAAAGGATTTGTTCCAATGGCGTTTTGTGCAATTGGAGTGAACAGGAAAGGAATTGTTCCAATGGCATTCTGTGCAATGGGAGTGAACAGGAAAGGATTTGTTCCAATGGCGTTCTGTGCAATGGGAGTGAACAGGAAAGGATTTGTTCCAATGGCGTTTTGTGCAATGGGAGTGAACAGGAAAGGATTAGTTTCACTGGTATCCTTCACAATGGGAATGTTCAGGAAAGGATTTGTTTCAATGGCATTCTGTGCAATGGAACGAACAGGAATGGATTTGTTGCAATAAAATTCTGTGCAGTGGGAGTGAACAGGAAAGGATTTGTTTCAATGGCATTCGGTGCAGTGGGATTGAACAAGAAAGGTTTTGTTTGCAATGACATTCTGTGCAGTGGGAGTGATCAGGGAAGGATTGGTTCCAATGGCATTCTGTGCAATGGGAGTGAACAGGAAAGGATTTGTTCCAATGGCATTCTGTGCAATGGGAGTGAACAGGAAAGGATTTGTTCCAATGGCATTCTGTGCAATGGGAGTGAACAGGAAAGGATTTGTTCCAATGGCATTCTGTGCAATGGGAGTGAACAGGAAAGGATTTGTTCCAATGGTATCCTGCACAATGGGAGTGAACAGGGTAAGGATTTGTTCCAATGGTGTTCTGTGCAGTGGGAATGATCAGGAAAGGATTTGTTTCAATAGCATTCTGTGCAATGGGAATGAACAGGAAAGGATTTGTTGCAATGAAATTCTGTGCAGTGGGAGTGAACAGGAAAGGATTTGTTTCACTGCTAGCCTGCACAATGGGAATGATCAGGAAAGGATTTGTTTCAATGGCATTCTGTGCAGTGGGAATGAACAGGAAAGGATTTGTTGCAATGAAATTCTGTGCAGTGGGAATGAACAAGAAAGGATTTGTGTGCAATGACATTCTGTGCAGTGAGAATGAACAGGAAAGGATTTGTTGCAATGACATTCTGTGCAGTGGGAATGAACAAGAAAGGATTTGTTGCAATGACATTCTGTGCAGTGGGAGTGAACAGGAAAGGATTTGTTGCAATGACATTCTGTGCAGTGGGAACGAACAAGAAAGGATTTGTGTGCAATGACATTCTGTGCAGTGAGAATGAACAGGAAAGGATTTGTTGCAATGACATTCTGTGCAGTGGGAACGAACAAGAAAGGATTTGTGTGCAATGACATTCTGTGCAGTGAGAATGAACAGGAAAGGATTTGTTGCAATGACATTCTGTGCAGTGGGAGTGAACAGGAAAGGATTTGTTGCAATGACATTCTGTGCAGTGGGAACGAACAAGAAAGGATTTGTGTGCAATGACATTCTGCGCAATGGGAATGATCAGGAAAGGATTTGTTGCAATGACATTCTGTGCAGTGAGAATGAACAGGAAAGGATTTGTTGCAATGACATTCTGTGCAGTGGGAGTGAACAGGAAAGGATTTGTTGCAATGACATTCTGTGCAGTGGGAGTGAACAGGAAAGGATTTGTTGCAATGACATTCTGTGCAGTGGGAGTGAACAGGAAAGGATTTGTTGCAATGACATTCTGTGCAGTGGGAACGAACAAGAAAGGATTTGTGTCCAATGACATTCTGTGCAGTGAGAATGAACAGGAAAGGATTTGTTGCAATGACATTCTGTGCAGTGGGAGTGAACAGGAAAGGATTTGTTGCAATGACATTCTGTGCAGTGGGAGTGAACAGGAAAGGATTTGTTGCAATGACATTCTGTGCAGTGGGAACGAACAAGAAAGGATTTGTGTCCAATGACATTCTGTGCAGTGAGAATGAACAGGAAAGGATTTGTTGCAATGACATTCTGTGCAGTGGGAGTGAACAGGAAAGAATTTGTTGCAATGACATTCTGTGCAGTGAGAATGAACAGGAAAGGATTTGTTGCAATGACATTCTGTGCAGTGAGAATGAACAGGAAAGGATTTGTTGCAATGACATTCTGTGCAGTGGGAGTGAACAGGAAAGGATTTGTTGCAATGACATTCTGTGCAGTGAGAATGAACAGGAAAGGATTTGTTGTAATGACATTCTGTGCAGTGGGAGTGAACAGGAAAGGATTTGTTGCAATGACATTCTGTTCAGTGAGAATGAACAGGAAAGGATTTGTTGCAATGACATTCTGTGCAGTGGGAATGAACAAGAAAGGATTTGTGTGCAATGACATTCTGTGCAGTGAGAATGAACAGGAAAGGATTTCTTGCAATGACATTCTGTGCAGTGGGAGTGAACAGGAAAGGATTTGTTGCAATGACATTCTGTGCAGTGGGAATGATCAGGAAAGGATTAGTTGCAATGGCATTCTGTGCAGTGGGAGTGAACAGGAAAGGATTTCTTGCAATGACAATCTGTGCAGTGGGAGTGAACAGGAAAGGATTTGGTGCAATGACATTCTGTGCAGTGGGAGTGAACAGGAAAGGATTTCTTGCAATGACATTCTGTGCAATGGGAATGAAGAAGAAAGGATTTGTTGCAATGGCATTCTGTGCAATGGGAATGAACAGGAAAGGATTTGTTGCAATGACATTCTGTGCAGTGGGAATGAACAAGAAAGGATTTGTTTCACTGGTATCCTACACAATGGGAATGAACAGGAAAGGATTTGTTGCAATGACATTCTGTGCAATGGGAATGAACAGGAAAGGATTTGTTGCAATGACATTCTGTGCAGTGAGAATGAACAGGAAAGGATTTGTTGCAATGACATTCTGTGCAGTGGGAGTGAACAGGAAAGGATTTGTTGCAATGACATTCTGTGCAGTGAGAATGAACAGGAAAGGATTTCTTGCAATGACATTCTGTGCAGTGGGAGTGAACAGGAAAGGATTTGTTGCAATGACATTCTGTGCAGTGGGAATGATCAGGAAAGGATTAGTTGCAATGGCATTCTGTGCAGTGAGAATGAACAGGAAAGGATTTGTTGCAATGACAATCTGTGCAGTGGGAATGAACAAGAAAGGATTTGTGTGCAATGACATTCTGTGCAGTGAGAATGAACAGGAAAGGATTTGTTGCAATGACATTCTGTGCAGTGGGAGTGAACAGGAAAGGATTTGTTGCAATGACATTCTGTGCAGTGGGAATGAACACGAAAGGATTTGTTGCAATGACATTCTGTGCAGTGGGAATGATCAGGAAAGGATTAGTTGCAATGGCATTCTGTGCAGTGGGAGTAAACAGGAAAGGATTTGTTGCAATGACAATCTGTGCAGTGGGAGTGAACAGGAAAGGATTTGGTGCAATGACATTCTGTGCAGTGGGAGTGAACAGGAAAGGATTTGTTGCAATGACATTCTGTGCAATGGAATGAAGAAGAAAGGATTTGTTGCAATGACATTCTGTGCAATGGGAATGAACAGGAAAGGATTTGTTGCAATGACATTCTGTGCAGTGGGAATGAACAAGAAAGGATTTGTTTCACTGGTATCCTACACAATGGGAATGAACAGGAAAGGATTTGTTGCAATGACATTCTGTGCAATGGGAATGAACAAGAAAGGATTTGTTGCAATGACATTCTGTGCATTAGGAATGAACAAGAAAGGATTTGTAGCAATGACATTCTGTGCAGTGGGAATGAACAAGAAAGGATTTGTTGCAATGACATTCTGTGCATTAGGAATGAACAAGAAAGGATTTGTAGCAATGACATTCTGTGCAATGGGAATGAACAAGAACGGATTTGTTTCACTGGTATCCTACACAATGGGAATGAACAGGAAAGGATTTGTTCCAATGGCGTTCTCAGAAGTAGGAATGAACAGGAAAGGATTTGCTCCAATGGCATTCTGTGCAATGGGAATTAACAGGAAAGGATTTGTTCCAATGGCGTTCTGAGAAGTAGGAATGAACAGGGAAGGATTTGTTCCAATGGCGTTCTGAGAAGTAGGAATGATCAGGAAAGGATTTGTTTCAATGGCATTCTGTGCAATGGGAATGAACAAGAAAAGATTTGTTGCAATGAAATTTTGTGCAGTGGGTATGAACAAGAAAGGATTTGTGTGCAATGCCATTCTGTGCAGTGGGAATGAACAGGAAAGGATTTGTTTCACTGGTATCCTACACAATGGGAATGAACAGGAAAGGATTTGTTCCAATGGCGTTCTCAGAAGTAGGAATGAACAGGAAAGGATTTGCTCCAATGGCATTCTGTGCAATGGGAATTAACAGGAAAGGATTTGTTCCAATGGCGTTCTGAGAAGTAGGAATGAACAGGGACGGATTTGTTCCAATGGCGTTCTGAGAAGTAGGAATGAACAGGAAAGGATTTGTTCCAATGGCATTCTGTGCAATGGGAGTGAACAGGAAAGGATTTGTTCCAATGGCATTCTGTGCAATGGGAATGAACAAGAAAAGATTTGTTGCAATGAAATTTTGTGCAGTGGGAATGAACAAGAAAGGATTTGTGTGCAATGCCATTCTGTGCAGTGGGAATGAACAGGAAAGGATTTGTTTCACTGGTATCCTACACAATGGGAATGAACAGGAAAGGATTTGTTCCAATGGCGTTCTCAGAAGTAGGAATGAACAGGAAAGGATTTGCTCCAATAGCATTCTGTGCAATGGGAATTAACAGGAAAGGATTTGCTCCAATGGCATTCTGTGCAGTGAGAATGAACAGGAAAGGATTTGTTGCAATGACATTCTGTGCAGTGGGAGTGAACAGGAAAGGATTTGTTGCAATGACATTCTGTTCAGTGAGAATGAACAGGAAAGGATTTGTTGCAATGACATTCTGTGCAGTGGGAATGAACAAGAAAGGATTTGTGTGCAATGACATTCTGTGCAGTGAGAATGAACAGGAAAGGATTTCTTGCAATGACATTCTGTGCAATGGGAGTGAACAGGAAAGGATTTGTTGCAATGACATTCTGTGCAGTGAGAATGAACAGGAAAGGATTTGTTGCAATGACAATCTGTGCAGTGGGAATGAACAAGAAAGGATTTGTGTGCAATGACATTCTGTGCAGTGAGAATGAACAGGAAAGGATTTGTTGCAATGACATTCTGTGCAGTGGGAGTGAACAGGAAAGGATTTGTTGCAATGACATTCTGTGCAGTGGGAATGAACACGAAAGGATTTGTTGCAATGACATTCTGTGCAGTGGGAATGATCAGGAAAGGATTAGTTGCAATGGCATTCTGTGCAGTGGGAGTAAACAGGAAAGGATTTGTTGCAATGACAATCTGTGCAGTGGGAGTGAGCAGGAAAGGATTTGGTGCAATGACATTCTGTGCAGTGGGAGTGAACAGGAAAGGATTTGTTGCAATGACATTCTGTGCAATGGAATGAAGAAGAAAGGATTTGTTGCAATGACATTCTGTGCAATGGGAATGAACAGGAAAGGATTTCTTGCAATGACATTCTGTGCAGTGGGAATGAACAAGAAAGGATTTGTTTCACTGGTATCCTACACAATGGGAATGAACAGGAAAGGATTTGTTGCAATGACATTCTGTGCAATGGGAATGAACAAGAAAGGATTTGTTGCAATGACATTCTGTGCATTAGGAATGAACAAGAAAGGATTTGTAGCAATGACATTCTGTGCAGTGGGAATGAACAAGAAAGGATTTGTTGCAATGACATTCTGTGCATTAGGAATGAACAAGAAAGGATTTGTAGCAATGACATTCTGTGCAATGGGAATGAACAAGAACGGATTTGTTTCACTGGTATCCTACACAATGGGAATGAACAGGAAAGGATTTGTTCCAATGGCGTTCTCAGAAGTAGGAATGAACAGGAAAGGATTTGCTCCAATGGCATTCTGTGCAATGGGAATTAACAGGAAAGGATTTGTTCCAATGGCATTCTGAGAAGTAGGAATGAACAGGGAAGGATTTGTTCCAATGGCGTTCTGAGAAGTAGGAATGATCAGGAAAGGATTTGTTTCAATGGCATTCTGTGCAATGGGAATGAACAAGAAAAGATTTGTTGCAATGAAATTTTGTGCAGTGGGAATGAACAAGAAAGGATTTGTGTGCAATGCCATTCTGTGCAGTGGGAATGAACAGGAAAGGATTTGTTTCACTGGTATCCTACACAATGGGAATGAACAGGAAAGGATTTGTTGCAATGACATTCTGTGCAATGGGAATGAACAAGAAAGGATTTGTTGCAATGACATTCTGTGCAGTGGGAGTGAACAGGAAAGGATTTGTTCCAATGGCATTCTGTGCAGTCGGAAAGATCAGGAATGGATTTGTTCCAATGGCATTCTGTGCAGTGGGAATGAACAGGAAAGGATTTGTTCGAATGGCGTTCTCAGAAGTAGGAATGAACAGGAAAGGATTTGCTCCAATGGCATTCTGTGCAGTGGGAATAAACAGGAAAGCATTTGTTCCAATGGCATTCTGTGCAGTGGGAATGAACAGGAACGGATTTGTTCCAATGGCGTTCTGAGAAGTAGGAATGAACAGGGAAGGATTTGTTCCATTGGTGTTCTGATAAGTAGGGATGAACAGGAAAGGATTTGTTCCAATGGCATTCTGTGCAGTGGGAGTGAACAGGGTGAGAATTTGTTCCAATGGCATTCTGTGCAATGGGAGTGAACAGGAAAGGATTTGTTCCAATGGCGTTCTGTGCAATGGGAGTGAACAGGAAAGGATTTGTTCCAATGGTATCCTGCACAATGGGAGTGAACAGGGTATGGATTTGTTCCAATGGCGTTCTGTGCAATGGGAGTGAAGAGGAAAGGATTTGTTCCAATGGCATTCTGTGCAATGGGAGTGAACAGGAAAGGATTTGTTGCAATGACATTCTGTGCAGTGGGAGTGAACAGGAAAGAACTTGTTGCAATGACATTCTGTGCAGTGAGAATGAACAGGAAAGGATTTGTTGCAATGACATTCTGTGCAGTGAGAATGAACAGGAAAGGATTTGTTGCAATGACATTCTGTGCAGTGGGAGTGAACAGGAAAGGATTTGTTGCAATGACATTCTGTGCAGTGAGAATGAACAGGAAAGGATTTGTTGTCATGACATTCTGTGCAGTGGGAGTGAACAGGAAAGGATTTGTTGCAATGACATTCTGTTCAGTGAGAATGAACAGGAAAGGATTTGTTGCAATGACATTCTGTGCAGTGGGAATGAACAAGAAAGGATTTGTGTGCAATGACATTCTGTGCAGTAAGAATGAACAGGAAAGGATTTCTTGCAATGACATTCTGTGCAGTGGGAGTGAACAGGAAAGGATTTGTTGCAATGACATTCTGTGCAGTGGGAATGATCAGGAAAGGATTAGTTGCAATGGCATTCTGTGAAGTGGGAGTGAACAGGAAAGGATTTCTTGCAATGACAATCTATTCAGTGGGAGTGAACAGGAAAGGATTTGGTGCAATGACATTATGTGCAGTGGGAGTGAACAGGAAAGGATTTCTTGCAATGACATTCTGTGCAATGGGAATGAAGAAGAAAGGATTTGTTGCAATGGCATTCTGTGCAATGGGAATGAACAGGAAAGGATTTTTTGCAATGACATTCTGTGCAGTGGGAATGAACAAGAAAGGATTTGTTTCACTGGTATCCTACACAAGAGGAATGAACAGGAAAGGATTTGTTGCAATGACATTCTGTGCAATGGGAATGAACAGGAAAGGATTTGTTGCAATGACATTCTGTGCAGTGAGAATGAACAGGAAAGGATTTGTTGCAATGACATTCTGTGCAGTGGGAGTGAACAGGAAAGGATTTGTTGCAATGACATTCTGTTCAGTGAGAATGAACAGGAAAGGATTTGTTGCAATGACATTCTGTGCAGTGGGAATGAACAAGAAAGGATTTGTGTGCAATGACATTCTGTGCAGTGAGAATGAACAGAAAAGGATTTCTTGCAATGACATTCTGTGCAGTGGGAGTGAACAGGAAAGGATTTGTTGCACTGACATTCTGTGCAGTGGGAATGATCAGGAAAGGATTAGTTGCAATGGCATTCTGTGCAGTGGGAGTGAACAGGAAAGGATTTCTTGCAATGACAATCTGTGCAGTGGGAGTGAACAGGAAAGGATTTGGTGCAATGACATTCTGTGCAGTCGGAGTGAACAGGAAAGGATTTCTTGCAATGACATTCTGTGCAATGGGAATGAAGAAGAAAGGATTTGTTGCAATGGCATTCTGTGCAATGGGAATGAACAGGAAAGGATTTGTTGCAATGACATTCTGTGCAATGGGAATGAACAGGAAAGGATTTGTTGCAATGACATTCTGTGCAGTGGGAGTGAACAGGAAAGGATTTGTTGCAATGACATTCTGTGCAGTGGGAATGAACAAGAAAGGATTTGTGTGCAATGACATTCTGTGCAGTGAGAATAAACAGGAAAGGATTTGTTGCAATGACATTCTGTGCAGTGGGAGTGAACAGGAAAGGATTTGTTGCAATGACATTCTGTGCAGTGGGAATGAACACGAAAGGATTTGTTGCAATGACATTCTGTGCAGTGGGAATGATCAGGAAAGGATTAGTTGCAATGGCATTCTGTGCAGTGGGAGTAAACAGGAAAGGATTTGTTGCAATGACAATCTGTGCAGTGGGTGTGAACAAGAAAGGTTTTGTTTCACTGGTATCCTACACAATGGGAATGAACAGGAAAGGATTTGTTGCAATGACATTCTGTGCAATGGGAATGAACAAGAAAGGATTTGTTGCAATGACATTCTGTGCAGTGGGAATGAACAAGAAAGGATTTGTTTCACTGGTATCCTACACAATGGGAATGAACAGGAAAGGATTTGTTGCAATGACATTCTGTGCAGTGGGAATGAACAAGAAAGGATTTGTGTGCAATGCCATTCTGTGCAGTGGGAATGAACAGGAAAGGATTTGTTTCACTGGTATCCTACACAATGGGAATGAACAGGAAAGGATTTGTTGCAATGACATTCTGTGCAATGGGAATGAACAAGAAAGGATTTGTTGCAATGACATTCTGTGCAGTGGGAGTGAACAGGAAAGGATTTGTTCCAATGGCATTCTGTGCAGTCGGAAAGATCAGGAATGGATTTGTTCCAATGGCATTCTGTGCAGTGGGAATGAACAGGAAAGGATTTGTTCGAATGGCGTTCTCAGAAGTAGGAATGAACAGGAAAGGATTTGCTCCAATGGCATTCTGTGCAGTGGGAATAAACAGGAAAGCATTTGTTCCAATGGCATTCTGTGTCGTGGGAATGAACAGGAACGGATTTGTTCCAATGGCGTTCTGAGAAGTAGGAATGAACAGGGAAGGATTTGTTCCATTGGTGTTCTGATAAGTAGGGATGAACAGGAAAGGATTTGTTCCAATGGCATTCTGTGCAGTGGGAGTGAACAGGGTGAGAATTTGTTCCAATGGCATTCTGTGCAATGGGAGTGAACAGGAAAGGATTTGTTCCAATGGCGTTCTGTGCAATGGGAGTGAACAGGAAAGGATTTGTTCCAATGGTATCCTGCACAATGGGAGTGAACAGGGTATGGATTTGTTCCAATGGCGTTCTGTGCAATGGGAGTGAAGAGGAAAGGATTTGTTCCAATGGCATTCTGTGCAATGGGAGTGAACAGGAAAGGATTTGTTGCAATGACATTCTGTGCAGTGGGAGTGAACAGGAAAGAACTTGTTGCAATGACATTCTGTGCAGTGAGAATGAACAGGAAAGGATTTGTTGCAATGACATTCTGTGCAGTGAGAATGAACAGGAAAGGATTTGTTGCAATGACATTCTGTGCAGTGGGAGTGAACAGGAAAGGATTTGTTGCAATGACATTCTGTGCAGTGAGAATGAACAGGAAAGGATTTGTTGTCATGACATTCTGTGCAGTGGGAGTGAACAGGAAAGGATTTGTTGCAATGACATTCTGTTCAGTGAGAATGAACAGGAAAGGATTTGTTGCAATGACATTCTGTGCAGTGGGAATGAACAAGAAAGGATTTGTGTGCAATGACATTCTGTGCAGTAAGAATGAACAGGAAAGGATTTCTTGCAATGACATTCTGTGCAGTGGGAGTGAACAGGAAAGGATTTGTTGCAATGACATTCTGTGCAGTGGGAATGATCAGGAAAGGATTAGTTGCAATGGCATTCTGTGAAGTGGGAGTGAACAGGAAAGGATTTCTTGCAATGACAATCTATTCAGTGGGAGTGAACAGGAAAGGATTTGGTGCAATGACATTATGTGCAGTGGGAGTGAACAGGAAAGGATTTCTTGCAATGACATTCTGTGCAATGGGAATGAAGAAGAAAGGATTTGTTGCAATGGCATTCTGTGCAATGGGAATGAACAGGAAAGGATTTTTTGCAATGACATTCTGTGCAGTGGGAATGAACAAGAAAGGATTTGTTTCACTGGTATCCTACACAAGAGGAATGAACAGGAAAGGATTTGTTGCAATGACATTCTGTGCAATGGGAATGAACAGGAAAGGATTTGTTGCAATGACATTCTGTGCAGTGAGAATGAACAGGAAAGGATTTGTTGCAATGACATTCTGTGCAGTGGGAGTGAACAGGAAAGGATTTGTTGCAATGACATTCTGTTCAGTGAGAATGAACAGGAAAGGATTTGTTGCAATGACATTCTGTGCAGTGGGAATGAACAAGAAAGGATTTGTGTGCAATGACATTCTGTGCAGTGAGAATGAACAGAAAAGGATTTCTTGCAATGACATTCTGTGCAGTGGGAGTGAACAGGAAAGGATTTGTTGCACTGACATTCTGTGCAGTGGGAATGATCAGGAAAGGATTAGTTGCAATGGCATTCTGTGCAGTGGGAGTGAACAGGAAAGGATTTCTTGCAATGACAATCTGTGCAGTGGGAGTGAACAGGAAAGGATTTGGTGCAATGACATTCTGTGCAGTCGGAGTGAACAGGAAAGGATTTCTTGCAATGACATTCTGTGCAATGGGAATGAAGAAGAAAGGATTTGTTGCAATGGCATTCTGTGCAATGGGAATGAACAGGAAAGGATTTGTTGCAATGACATTCTGTGCAATGGGAATGAACAGGAAAGGATTTGTTGCAATGACATTCTGTGCAGTGGGAGTGAACAGGAAAGGATTTGTTGCAATGACATTCTGTGCAGTGGGAATGAACAAGAAAGGATTTGTGTGCAATGACATTCTGTGCAGTGAGAATAAACAGGAAAGGATTTGTTGCAATGACATTCTGTGCAGTGGGAGTGAACAGGAAAGGATTTGTTGCAATGACATTCTGTGCAGTGGGAATGAACACGAAAGGATTTGTTGCAATGACATTCTGTGCAGTGGGAATGATCAGGAAAGGATTAGTTGCAATGGCATTCTGTGCAGTGGGAGTAAACAGGAAAGGATTTGTTGCAATGACAATCTGTGCAGTGGGTGTGAACAAGAAAGATTTTGTTTCACTGGTATCCTACACAATGGGAATGAACAGGAAAGGATTTGTTGCAATGACATTCTGTGCAATGGGAATGAACAAGAAAGGATTTGTTGCAATGACATTCTGTGCAGTGGGAATGAACAAGAAAGGATTTGTTTCACTGGTATCCTACACAATGGGAATGAACAGGAAAGGATTTGTTCCAATGGCATTCTGTGCAGTGGGAATGAACAGGAAAGGATTTGTTCGAATGGCGTTCTCAGAAGTAGGAATGAACAGGAAAGGATTTGCTCCAATGGCATTCTGTGCAGTGGGAATAAACAGGAAAGCATTTGTTCCAATGGCATTCTGTGCAGTGGGAATGAACAGGAAAGGATTTGTTCCAATGGCGTTCTGAGAAGTAGGAATGAACAGGGAAGGATTTGTTCCATTGGTGTTCTGATAAGTAGGGATGAACAGGAAAGGATTTGTTCCAATGGCATTCTGTGCAGTGGGAGTGAACAGGGTGAGAATTTGTTCCAATGGCATTCTGTGCAATGGGAGTGAACAGGAAAGGATTTGTTCCAATGGCGTTCTGTGCAATGGGAGTGAACAGGAAAGGATTTGTTCCAATGGTATCCTGCACAATGGGAGTGAACAGGGTATGGATTTGTTCCAATGGCGTTCTGTGCAATGGGAGTGAAGAGGAAAGGATTTGTTCCAATGGCATTCTGTGCAATGGGAGTGAACAGGAAAGGATTTGTTGCAATGACATTCTGTGCAGTGGGAGTGAACAGGAAAGAATTTGTTGCAATGACATTCTGTGCAGTGAGAATGAACAGGAAAGGATTTGTTGCAATGACATTCTGTGCAGTGAGAATGAACAGGAAAGGATTTGTTGCAATGACATTCTGTGCAGTGGGAGTGAACAGGAAAGGATTTGTTGCAATGACATTCTGTGCAGTGAGAATGAACAGGAAAGGATTTGTTGTAATGACATTCTGTGCAGTGGGAGTGAACAGGAAAGGATTTGTTGCAATGACATTCTGTTCAGTGAGAATGAACAGGAAAGGATTTGTTGCAATGACATTCTGTGCAGTGGGAATGAACAAGAAAGGATTTGTGTGCAATGACATTCTGTGCAGTGAGAATGAACAGGAAAGGATTTCTTGCAATGACATTCTGTGCAGTGGGAGTGAACAGGAAAGGATTTGGTGCAATGACATTATGTGCAGTGGGAGTGAACAGGAAAGGATTTCTTGCAATGACATTCTGTGCAATGGGAATGAAGAAGAAAGGATTTGTTGCAATGGCATTCTGTGCAATGGGAATTAACAGGAAAGGATTTTTTGCAATGACATTCTGTGCAGTGGGATTGAACAAGAAAGGATTTGTTTCACTGGTATCCTACACAATGGGAATGAACAGGAAAGGATTTGTTGCAATGACATTCTGTGCAATGGGAATGAACAGGAAAGGATTTGTTGCAATGACATTCTGTGCAGTGAGAATGAACAGGAAAGGATTTGTTGCAATGACTTTCTGTGCAGTGGGAGTGAACAGGAAAGGATTTGTTGCAATGACATTCTGTTCAGTGAGAATGAACAGGAAAGGATTTGTTGCAATGACATTCTGTGCAGTGGGAATGAACAAGAAAGGATTTGTGTGCAATGACATTCTGTGCAGTGAGAATGAACAGGAAAGGATTTCTTGCAATGACATTCTGTGCAGTGGGAGTGAACAGGAAAGGATTTGTTGCAATGACATTCTGTGCAGTGGGAATGATCAGGAAAGGATTAGTTGCAATGGCATTCTGTGCAGTGGGAGTGAACAGGAAAGGATTTCTTGCAATGACAATCTGTGCAGTGGGAGTGAACAGGAAAGGATTTGGTGCAATGACATTCTGTGCAGTGGGAGTGAACAGGAAAGGATTTCTTGCAATGACATTCTGTGCAATGGGAATGAAGAAGAAAGGATTTGTTGCAATGGCATTCTGTGCAATGGGAATGAACAGGAAAGGATTTGTTGCAATGACATTCTGTGCAATGGGAATGAACAGGAAAGGATTTGTTGCAATGACATTCTGTGCAGTGGGAGTGCACAGGAAAGGATTTGTTGCAATGACATTCTGTGCAGTGGGAATGAACAAGAAAGGATTTGTGTGCAATGACATTCTGTGCAGTGAGAATGAACAGGAAAGGATTTGTTGCAATGACATTCTGTGCAGTGGGAGTGAACAGGAAAGGATTTGTTGCAATGACATTCTGTGCAGTGGGAATGAACACGAAAGGATTTGTTGCAATGACATTCTGTGCAGTGGGAATGATCAGGAAAGGATTAGTTGCAATGGCATTCTGTGCAGTGGGAGTAAACAGGAAAGGATTTGTTGCAATGACAATCTGTGCAGTGGGAGTGAACAAGAAAGGATTTGTTTCACTGGTATCCTACACAATGGGAATGAACAGGAAAGGATTTGTTGCAATGACATTCTGTGCAATGGGAATGAACAAGAAAGGATTTGTTGCAATGACATTCTGTGCAGTGGGAATGAACAAGAAAGGATTTGTTTCACTGGTATCCTACACAATGGGAATGAACAGGAAAGGATTTGTTGCAATGACATTCTGTGCAATGGGAATGAACAAGAAAGGATTTGTTGCAATGACATTCTGTGCATTAGGAATGAACAAGAAAGGATTTGTAGCAATGACATTCTGTGCAGTGGGAATGAACAAGAAAGGATTTGTTGCAATGACATTCTGTGCATTAGGAATGAACAAGAAAGGATTTGTTGCAATGACATTCTGTGCAATGGGAATGAACAAGAACGGATTTGTTGCAATGACATTCTGTGCATTAGGAATGAACAAGAAAGGATTTGTAGCAATGACATTCTGTGCAGTGGGAATGAACAAGAAAGGATTTGTTGCAATGACATTCTGTGCATTAGGAATGAACAAGAAAGGATTTGTAGCAATTACATTCTGTGCATTGGGAATGAACAAGAAAGGATTTGTTGCAATGACATTCTGTGCAATGGGAATGAACAAGAACGGATTTGTTTCACTGGTATCCTACACAATGGGAATGAACAGGAAAGGATTTGTTCCAATGGCGTTCTCAGAAGTAGGAATGAACAGGAAAGGATTTGCTCCAATGGCATTCTGTGCAATGGGAATTAACAGGAAAGGATTTGTTCCAATGGCGTTCTGAGAAGTAGGAATGAACAGGGAAGGATTTGTTCCAATGGCGTTCTGAGAAGTAGGAATGATCAGGAAAGGATTTGTTTCAATGGCATTCTGTGCAATGGGAATGAACAAGAAAAGATTTGTTGCAATGAAATTTTGTGCAGTGGGAATGAACAAGAAAGGATTTGTGTGCAATGCCATTCTGTGCAGTGGGAATGAACAGGAAAGGATTTGTTTCACTGGTATCCTACACAATGGGAATGAACAGGAAAGGATTTGTTCCAATGGCGTTCTCAGAAGTAGGAATGAACAGGAAAGGATTTGCTCCAATGGCATTCTGTGCAATGGGAATTAACAGGAAAGGATTTGTTCCAATGGCGTTCTGAGAAGTAGGAATGAACAGGGAAGGATTTGTTCCAATGGCGTTCTGAGAAGTAGGAATGAACAGGGAAGGATTTGTTCCAATGGCGTTCTGAGAAGTAGGAATGAACAGGAAAGGATTTGTTCCAATGGCATTCTGTGCAATGGGAGTGAACAGGAAAGGATTTGTTCCAATGGCATTCTGTGCAATGGGAGTGAACAGGAAAGAATTTGTTCCAATGGCATTCTGTGCAATGGGAAGTGAACAGGAAAGGATTTGTTCCAATGGCATTCTGTGCAATGGGAGTGAACAGTGTAAGGATTTGTTCCAATGGCATTCTGTGCAATGGGAGTGAACAGGAAAGGATTTGTTCCAATGGCATTCTGTGCAATGGGAGTGAACAGGAAAGGATTTGTTTCACTGGTATCCTGCGCAATGGGAATGATCAGGAAAGGATTTGTTTCAATGGCATTCTGTGCAGTGGGAATGAACAAGAAAGGATTTGTGTGCAATGACATTCTGTGCAATGAGAATGAACAGGAAAGGATTTGTTGCAATGACATTCTGTGCAGTGGGAGTGAACAGGAAAGGATTTGTTGCAATGACATTCTGCGCAGTGGGAATGAACACGAAAGGATTTGTTGCAATGACATTCTGTGCAGTGGGAATGATCAGGAAAGGATTAGTTGCAATGGCATTCTGTGCAGTGGGAGTGAACAGGAAAGGATTTGTTGCAATGACATTCTGTGCAGTGGGAGTGAACAGGAAAGGATTTGGTGCAATGACATTCTGTGCAGTGGGAGTGAATAGGAAAGGATTTGTTGCAATGACATTCTGTGCACTGGGAATGAAGAAGAAAGGATTTGTTGCAATGGCATTCTGTGCAATGGGAATGAACAGGAAAGGATTTGTTGCAATGACATTCTGTGCAGTGGGAGTGAACAGGAAAGGATTTGTTCCAATGGCATTCTGTGCAGTCGGAAAGAACAGGAATGGATTTGTTCCAATGGCATTCTGTGCAGTGGGAATGAACAGGAAAGGATTTGTTCGAATGGCGTTCTCAGAAGTAGGAATGAACAGGAAAGGATTTGCTCCAATGGCATTCTGTGCAGTGGGAATAAACAGGAAAGCATTTGTTCCAATGGCATTCTGTGCAGTGGGAATGAACAGGAAAGGATTTGTTCCAATGGCGTTCTGAGAAGTAGGAATGAACAGGGAAGGATTTGTTCCATTGGTGTTCTGAGAAGTAGGGATGAACAGGAAAGGATTTGTTCCAATGGCATTCTGTGCAGTGGGAGTGAACAGGGTGAGAATTTGTTCCAATGGCATTCTGTGCAATGGGAGTGAACAGGAAAGGATTTGTTCCAATGGCGTTCTGTGCAATGGGAGTGAACAGGAAAGGATTTGTTCCAATGGTATCCTGCACAATGGGAGTGAACAGGGTATGGATTTGTTCCAATGGCGTTCTGTGCAATGGGAGTGAAGAGGAAAGGATTTGTTCCAATGGCATTCTGTGCAATGGGAGTGAACAGGAAAGGATTTGTTGCAATGACATTCTGTGCAGTGGGAATGAAGAGGAAAGGATTTGTTCCAATGGCATTCTGTGCAATGGGAGTGAACAGGAAAGGATTTGTTCCAATGGTATCCTGCACAATGGGAGTGAACAGGGTAAGGATTTGTTTCAATGGCATTCTGTGCAATGGGAGTGAAAAGGAAAGGATTTGTTCAAATGGTATCCTGCACAATGGGAGTGAACAGGGTAAGGATTTGTTCCAATGACATTCTGTGCAATGGGAGTGAACAAGAAAGGATTTGTTGCAATGACATTCTGTGCAATGGGAGTGAACAAGAAAGGATTTGTTCCAATGGCAATCTGTGCAGTGGGAATGAACACGAAAGGATTTGTTTCACTGGTATCCTGCACAATGGGAATGATCAGGAAAGGATTTGTTTCAATGGCATTCTGTGCAATGGGAATGAACAGGAAAGGATTTGTTGCAATGAAATTCTGTGCAGTGGGACTGATCAGGAAAGCATTTGTTGCAATGGCATTCTGTGCAGTGGGAATGAATAAGAAAGGATTTTTTGCAATGACATCCTGTGCAGTGGGAATGAACAGGAAAGGATTTGTTGCAATGACATTCTGTGCAGTGGGATTTAACAAGAAAGGATTTGTTGCAATGACATTCTGTGCAGTGGGAATGTATAGGAAAGGATTTGTTGCAATGACATTCTGTGCAGTGGGAATGAACACGAAAGGATTTGTTGCAATGACATTCTGTGCAATGGGAGTGAACAGGAAAGGATTTGTTTCAATGGCATTCTGTGCAGTGGGAATGAACAAGAAAGGATTTGTTGCAATGACATTCTGTGCGGTGGGAATGAACAGGAAAGGATTTGTTTCAATGGCATTCTGTGCAGTGGGAATGAACAAGAAAGGATTTGTTGCAATGACATTCTGTGCGGTGGGAATGGACAGGAAAGGATTTGTTGCAATGATATTCTGTGCAGTGGGAGTGAACAGGAAAGGATTTGTTGCAATGACTTTCTGTGCAGTGGGAATGAACAAGAAAGGATTTGTTGCAATGACATTCTGTGCAGTGGGAATGAACAGGAAAGGATTTGTTTCAATGGCATTCTGTGCAGTGGGAATGAACAAGAAAGGATTTGTTGCAATGACATTCTGTGCGTTGGGAATGAACAGGAAAGGATTTGTTGCAATGATATTCTGTGCAGTGGGAGTGAACAGGAAAGGATTTGTTGCAATGACTTTCTGTGCAGTGGGAATTAACAGGAAAGGATTTGTGGCAATGGCATTCTGTGCAGTGGGAATGATCAGGAAAGGATTCGTTGCAATGGCATTCTGTGCAGTGGGAATGTATAGGAAAGGATTTGTTGCAATGACATTCTGTGCAGTGGGAATGAACACGAAAGGATTTGTTGCAATGACATTCTGTGCAATGGGAGTGAACAGGAAAGGATTTGTTTCAATGGCATTCTGTGCAGTGGGAATGAACAAGAAAGGATTTGTTGCAATGACATTCTGTGCGGTGGGAATGAACAGGAAAGGATTTGTTTCAATGGCATTCTGTGCAGTGGGAATGAACAAGAAAGGATTTGTTGCAATGACATTCTGTGCGGTGGGAATGGACAGGAAAGGATTTGTTGCAATGATATTCTGTGCAGTGGGAGTGAACAGGAAAGGATTTGTTGCAATGACTTTCTGTGCAGTGGGAATGAACAAGAAAGGATTTGTTGCAATGACATTCTGTGCAGTGGGAATGAACAGGAAAGGATTTGTTTCAATGGCATTCTGTGCAGTGGGAATGAACAAGAAAGGATTTGTTGCAATGACATTCTGTGCGTTGGGAATGAACAGGAAAGGATTTGTTGCAATGATATTCTGTGCAGTGGGAGTGAACAGGAAAGGATTTGTTGCAATGACTTTCTGTGCAGTGGGAATTAACAGGAAAGGATTTGTTGCAATGGCATTCTGTGCAGTGGGAATGATCAGGAAAGGATTCGTTGCAATGGCATTCTGTGCAGTGGGAGTGAATAGGAAAGGATTTGTTGCAATGGCAATCTGTGCAGTGGGAATGAACAGGAAAGGATTTGTTCCAATGGCAATCTGTGCAGTGGGAATGACCAGGAAAGGATTTGTTCCAATGGCATTCTGTGCAGTCGGAATGAAAAGGAAAGGATTTGTTTCACTGGTATCCTACACAATGGGAATGAACAGGGAAGGATTTGTACCAATGGCATTCTGTGCAATGGGAATTAACAGGAAATGATTTGTTCGAATGGCGTTCTCAGAAGTAGGAATGAACAGGAAAGGATTTGCTCCAATGGCATTCTGTGCAGTGGGAATGAACAGGGAAGGATTTGTACCAATGGCATTCTGTGCAATGGGAATTAACAGGAAAGGATTTGTTCGAATGGCGTTCTCAGAAGTAGGAATGAACAGGAAAGGATTTGCTCCAATGGCATTCTGTGCAGTGGGAATGAACAGGAAAGGATTTTTCCAATGGCATTCTGTGCAATGGGAATTAACAGGAAAGGATTTGTTCGAATGGCGTTCTCAGAAGTAGGAATGAACAGGAAAGGATTTGTTCCAATGGCATTCTGTGCAATGGGAATTAACACGAAAGGATTTGTTCCAATGGTGTTCTGAGAAGTAGGAATGAACAGGAATGGATTTCTTCCAATGGCGTTCTGAGAAGTAGGAATGAACAGGAAGGGATTTGTTCCAATGGCGTTCTGAGAAGTAGGAATGAACAGGGAAGGATTTGTTCCAATGGCATTCTGAGAAGTAGGAATGACCAGGAAAGGATTTGTTCCAATGGCATTCTGTGCAGTGGGAGTGAACAGGGTAAGGATTTGTTCCAATGGCATTCTGTGCAATGGGAGTGAACAGGAAAGGATTTGTTCCAATGGCATTCTGTGCAATGGGAGTGAATAGGGTAAGGATTTGTTCCAATGGCATTCTGTGCAATGGGAGTGAACAGGAAAGGATTTGTTCCAATGGCATTCTGTGCAATGGGAGTGAATAGGGTAAGGATTTGTTCCAATGGCATTCTGTGCAGTGGGAGTGAACAGGGTGAGAATTTGTTCCAATGGCATTCTGTGCAATGGGAGTGAACAGGAAAGGATTTGTTCCAATGGCGTTCTGTGCAATGGGAGTGAACAGGAAAGGATTTGTTCCAATGGTATCCTGCACAATGGGAGTGAACAGGGTATGGATTTGTTCCAATGGCGTTCTGTGCAATGGGAGTGAAGAGGAAAGGATTTGTTCCAATGGCATTCTGTGCAATGGGAGTGAACAGGAAAGGATTTGTTGCAATGACATTCTGTGCAGTGGGAATGAAGAGGAAAGGATTTGTTCCAATGGCATTCTGTGCAGTCGGAATGAACAGGAAAGGATTTGTTTCACTGGTATCCTACACAATGGGAATGAACAGGGAAGGATTTGTACCAATGGCATTCTGTGCAATGGGAATTAACAGGAAAGGATTTGTTCGAATGGCGTTCTCAGAAGTAGGAATGAACAGGAAAGGATTTGCTCCAATGGCATTCTGTGCAGTGGGAATGAACAGGAAAGGATTTTTCCAATGGCATTCTGTGCAATGGGAGTGAACAGGAAAGGATTTGTTCCAATGGCATTCTGTGCAATGGGAATTAACACGAAAGGATTTGTTCCAATGGTTTTCTGAGAAGTAGGAATGAACAGGAATGGATTTCTTCCAATGGCGTTCTGAGAAGTAGGAATGAACAGGAAGGGATTTGTTCCAATGGCGTTCTGAGAAGTAGGAATGAACAGGGAAGGATTTGTTCCAATGGCATTCTGAGAAGTAGGAATGACCAGGAAATGATTTGTTCCAATGGCATTCTGTGCAGTGGGAGTGAACAGGGTAAGGATTTGTTCCAATGGCATTCTGTGCAATGGGAGTGAACAGGAAAGGATTTGTTCCAATGGCATTCTGTGCAATGGGAGTGAATAGGGTAAGGATTTGTTCCAATGGCATTCTGTGCAATGGGAGTGAACAGGAAAGGATTTGTTCCAATGGCATTCTGTGCAATGGGAGTGAATAGGGTAAGGATTTGTTCCAATGGCATTCTGTGCAGTGGGAGTGAACAGGGTGAGAATTTGTTCCAATGGCATTCTGTGCAATGGGAGTGAACAGGAAAGGATTTGTTCCAATGGCGTTCTGTGCAATGGGAGTGAACAGGAAAGGATTTGTTCCAATGGTATCCTGCACAATGGGAGTGAACAGGGTATGGATTTGTTCCAATGGCGTTCTGTGCAATGGGAGTGAAGAGGAAAGGATTTGTTCCAATGGCATTCTGTGCAATGGGAGTGAACAGGAAAGGATTTGTTGCAATGACATTCTGTGCAGTGGGAATGAAGAGGAAAGGATTTGTTCCAATGGCATTCTGTGCAATGGGAGTGAACAGGAAAGGATTTGTTCCAATGGTATCCTGCACAATGGGAGTGAACAGGGTAAGGATTTGTTTCAATGGCATTCTGTGCAATGGGAGTGAAAAGGAAAGGATTTGTTCAAATGGTATCCTGCACAATGGGAGTGAACAGGGTAAGGATTTGTTCCAATGACATTCTGTGCAATGGGCGTGAACAAGAAAGGATTTGTTGCAATGACATTCTGTGCAATGGGAGTGAACAAGAAAGGATTTGTTCCAATGGCAATCTGTGCAGTGGGAATGAACACGAAAGGATTTGTTTCACTGGTATCCTGCACAATGGGAATGATCAGGAAAGGATTTGTTTCAATGGCATTCTGTGCAATGGGAATGAACAGGAAAGGATTTGTTGCAATGAAATTCTGTGCAGTGGGAGTGAACAGGAAAGGATTTGTTTCACTGGTATCCTGCGCAATGGGACTGATCAGGAAAGCATTTGTTGCAATGGCATTCTGTGCAGTGGGAATGAACAAGAAAGGATTTTTTGCAATGACATCCTGTGCAGTGGGAATGAACAGGAAAGGATTTGTTGCAATGACATTCTGTGCAGTGGGATTTAACAAGAAAGGATTTGTTGCAATGACATTCTGTGCAGTGGGAATGTATAGGAAAGGATTTGTTGCAATGACATTCTGTGCAGTGGGAATGAACACGAAAGGATTTGTTGCAATGACATTCTGTGCAATGGGAGTGAACAGGAAAGGATTTGTTTCAATGGCATTCTGTGCAGTGGGAATGAACAAGAAAGGATTTGTTGCAATGACATTCTGTGCGGTGGGAATGAACAGGAAAGGATTTGTTTCAATGGCATTCTGTGCAGTGGGAATGAACAAGAAAGGATTTGTTGCAATGACATTCTGTGCGGTGGGAATGGACAGGAAAGGATTTGTTGCAATGATATTCTGTGCAGTGGGAGTGAACAGGAAAGGATTTGTTGCAATGACTTTCTGTGCAGTGGGAATGAACAAGAAAGGATTTGTTGCAATGACATTCTGTGCAGTGGGAATGAACAGGAAAGGATTTGTTTCAATGGCATTCTGTGCAGTGGGAATGAACAAGAAAGGATTTGTTGCAATGACATTCTGTGCGGTGGGAATGAACAGGAAAGGATTTGTTGCAATGATATTCTGTGCAGTGGGAGTGAACAGGAAAGGATTTGTTGCAATGTCTTTCTGTGCAGTGGGAATTAACAGGAAAGGATTTGTTGCAATGGCATTCTGTGCAGTGGGAATGATCAGGAAAGGATTCGTTGCAATGGCATTCTGTGCAGTGGGAGTGAATAGGAAAGGATTTGTTGCAATGGCAATCTGTGCAGTGGGAATGAACAGGAAAGGATTTGTTCCAATGGCAATCTGTGCAGTGGGAATGAACAGGAAAGGATTTGTTCCAATGGCATTCTGTGCTGTCGGAATGAACAGGAAAGGATTTGTTTCACTGGTATCCTACACAATGGGAATGAACAGGGAAGGATTTGTACCAATGGCATTCTGTGCAATGGGAATTAACAGGAAAGGATTTGTTCGAATGGCGTTCTCAGAAGTAGGAATGAACAGGAAAGGATTTGCTCCAATGGCATTCTGTGCAGTGGGAATGAACAGGAAAGGATTTTTCCAATGGCATTCTGTGCAATGGGAGTGAACAGGAAAGGATTTGTTCCAATGGCATTCTGTGCAATGGGAATTAACACGAAAGGATTTGTTCCAATGGTGTTCTGAGAAGTAGGAATGAACAGGAATGGATTTCTTCCAATGGCGTTCTGAGAAGTAGGAATGAACAGGAAGGGATTTGTTCCAATGGCGTTCTGAGAAGTAGGAATGAACAGGGAAGGATTTGTTCCAATGGCATTCTGAGAAGTAGGAATGACCAGGAAAGGATTTGTTCCAATGGCATTCTGTGCAGTGGGAGTGAACAGGGTAAGGATTTGTTCCAATGGCATTCTGTGCAATGGGAGTGAACAGGAAAGGATTTGTTCCAATGGCATTCTGTGCAATGGGAGTGAATAGGGTAAGGATTTGTTCCAATGGCATTCTGTGCAATGGGAGTGAACAGGAAAGGATTTGTTCCAATGGCGTCTGAGAAGTAGGAATGAACAGGGAAGGATTTGTTCCAATGGCATTCTGTGCAATGGGAATTAACAGGAAAGGATTTGTTCGAATGGCGTTCTCAGAAGTAGGAATGAACAGGAAAGGATTTGTTCCAATGACATTCTGTGCAGTGGGAATTAACAGGAAAGGATTTGTTCCAATGGTGTTCTGAGAAGTAGGAATGAACAGGAATGGATTTCTTCCAATGGCGTTCTGAGAAGTAGGAATGAACAGGAAAGGATTTGTTCCAATGGCATTCTGTGCAATGGGAATCAACAGGAAAGGATTTGTTCCAATGGCGTCTGAGAAGTAGCAATGAACAGGGAAGGATTTGTTCCAATGGCATTCTGTGCAATGGGAATGAACAGGAAAGGATTTGTTCCAATGGCGTTCTGAGAAGTAGGGATGAACTGGGAAGGATTTGTTCCATTGGCGTTCTGAGAAGTAGGAATGACCAGGAAAGGATTTGTTCCAATGGCATTCTGTGCAGTGGGAGTGAACAGGGTAAGGATTTGTTCCAATGGCATTCTGTGCAATGGGAATTAACAGGAAAGGATTTGTTCGAATGGCATTCTGTGCAATGGGAGTGAAGAGGAAAGGATTTGTTCCAATGGCATTCTGTGCAATGGGAGTGAAGAGGAAAGGATTTGTTCCAATGGCATTCTGTGCAATGGGAGTGAACAGGAAAGGATTTGTTCCAATGGTATCCTGCACAATGGGAGTGAACAGGGTAAGGATTTGTTCCAATGGCATTCTGTGCAATGGGAGTGAACAGGAAAGGATTTGTTCAAATGGTATCCTGCACAATGGGAGTGAACAGGGTAAGGATTTGTTCCAATGGCATTCAGTGCAATGGGAGTGAACAGGAAAGGATTTGTTCCAATTGTATCCTGCACAATGGGAATGAACAGGAAAGGATTTGTTGCAATGACATTCTGTGCAATGGGAGTGAACGAGAAAGGATTTGTTGCAATGACATTCTGTGCAATGGGAGTGAACAAGAAAGGATTTGTTGCAATGACATTCTGTGCAGTGGGAATGAAGAAGAAAGGATTTGTTCCAATGGCAATCTGTGCAGTGGGAATGAACACGAAAGGATTTGTTTCACTGGTATCCTGCACAATGGGAATGATCAGGAAAGGATTTGTTTCAATGGCATTCTGTGCAATGGGAATGAACAGGAAAGGATTTGTTGCAATGAAATTCTGTGCAGTGGGAGTGAACAGGAAAGGATTTGTTTCACTGGTATCCTGCGCAATGGGACTGATCAGGAAAGCATTTGTTGCAATGGCATTCTGTGCAGTGGGAATGAACAAGAAAGGATTTTTTGCAATGACATCCTGTGCAGTGGGAATGAACAGGAAAGGATTTGTTGCAATGACATTCTGTGCAGTGGGATTTAACAAGAAAGGATTTGTTGCAATGACATTCTGTGCAGTGGGAATGTATAGGAAAGGATTTGTTGCAATGACATTCTGTGCAGTGGGAATGAACACGAAAGGATTTGTTGCAATGACATTCTGTGCAATGGGAGTGAACAGGAAAGGATTTGTTTCAATGGCATTCTGTGCAGTGGGAATGAACAAGAAAGGATTTGTTGCAATGACATTCTGTGCGGTGGGAATGAACAGGAAAGGATTTGTTTCAATGGCATTCTGTGCAGTGGGAATGAACAAGAAAGGATTTGTTGCAATGACATTCTGTGCGGTGGGAATGGACAGGAAAGGATTTGTTGCAATGATATTCTGTGCAGTGGGAGTGAACAGGAAAGGATTTGTTGCAATGACTTTCTGTGCAGTGGGAATGAACAAGAAAGGATTTGTTGCAATGACATTCTGTGCAGTGGGAATGAACAGGAAAGGATTTGTTTCAATGGCATTCTGTGCAGTGGGAATGAACAAGAAAGGATTTGTTGCAATGACATTCTGTGCGGTGGGAATGAACAGGAAAGGATTTGTTGCAATGATATTCTGTGCAGTGGGAGTGAACAGGAAAGGATTTGTTGCAATGTCTTTCTGTGCAGTGGGAATTAACAGGAAAGGATTTGTTGCAATGGCATTCTGTGCAGTGGGAATGATCAGGAAAGGATTCGTTGCAATGGCATTCTGTGCAGTGGGAGTGAATAGGAAAGGATTTGTTGCAATGGCAATCTGTGCAGTGGGAATGAACAGGAAAGGATTTGTTCCAATGGCAATCTGTGCAGTGGGAATGAACAGGAAAGGATTTGTTCCAATGGCATTCTGTGCAGTCGGAATGAACAGGAAAGGATTTGTTTCACTGGTATCCTACACAATGGGAATGAACAGGGAAGGATTTGTACCAATGGCATTCTGTGCAATGGGAATTAACAGGAAAGGATTTGTTCGAATGGCGTTCTCAGAAGTAGGAATGAACAGGAAAGGATTTGCTCCAATGGCATTCTGTGCAGTGGGAATGAACAGGAAAGGATTTTTCCAATGGCATTCTGTGCAATGGGAGTGAACAGGAAAGGATTTGTTCCAATGGCATTCTGTGCAATGGGAATTAACACGAAAGGATTTGTTCCAATGGTGTTCTGAGAAGTAGGAATGAACAGGAATGGATTTCTTCCAATGGCGTTCTGAGAAGTAGGAATGAACAGGAAGGGATTTGTTCCAATGGCGTTCTGAGAAGTAGGAATGAACAGGGAAGGATTTGTTCCAATGGCATTCTGAGAAGTAGGAATGACCAGGAAAGGATTTGTTCCAATGGCATTCTGTGCAGTGGGAGTGAACAGGGTAAGGATTTGTTCCAATGGCATTCTGTGCAATGGGAGTGAACAGGAAAGGATTTGTTCCAATGGCATTCTGTGCAATGGGAGTGAATAGGGTAAGGATTTGTTCCAATGGCATTCTGTGCAATGGGAGTGAACAGGAAAGGATTTGTTCCAATGGCGTCTGAGAAGTAGGAATGAACAGGGAAGGATTTGTTCCAATGGCATTCTGTGCAATGGGAATTAACAGGAAAGGATTTGTTCGAATGGCGTTCTCAGAAGTAGGAATGAACAGGAAAGGATTTGTTCCAATGACATTCTGTGCAGTGGGAATTAACAGGAAAGGATTTGTTCCAATGGTGTTCTGAGAAGTAGGAATGAACAGGAATGGATTTCTTCCAATGGCGTTCTGAGAAGTAGGAATGAACAGGAAAGGATTTGTTCCAATGGCATTCTGTGCAATGGGAATCAACAGGAAAGGATTTGTTCCAATGGCGTCTGAGAAGTAGCAATGAACAGGGAAGGATTTGTTCCAATGGCATTCTGTGCAATGGGAATGAACAGGAAAGGATTTGTTCCAATGGCGTTCTGAGAAGTAGGGATGAACTGGGAAGGATTTGTTCCATTGGCGTTCTGAGAAGTAGGAATGACCAGGAAAGTATTTGTTCCAATGGCATTCTGTGCAGTGGGAGTGAACAGGGTAAGGATTTGTTCCAATGGCATTCTGTGCAATGGGAATTAACAGGAAAGGATTTGTTCGAATGGCATTCTGTGCAATGGGAGTGAAGAGGAAAGGATTTGTTCCAATGGCATTCTGTGCAATGGGAGTGAAGAGGAAAGGATTTGTTCCAATGGCATTCTGTGCAATGGGAGTGAACAGGAAAGGATTTGTTCCAATGGTATCCTGCACAATGGGAGTGAACAGGGTAAGGATTTGTTCCAATGGCATTCTGTGCAATGGGAGTGAACAGGAAAGGATTTGTTCAAATGGTATCCTGCACAATGGGAGTGAACAGGGTAAGGATTTGTTCCAATGGCATTCAGTGCAATGGGAGTGAACAGGAAAGGATTTGTTCCAATTGTATCCTGCACAATGGGAATGAACAGGAAAGGATTTGTTGCAATGACATTCTGTGCAATGGGAGTGAACGAGAAAGGATTTGTTGCAATGACATTCTGTGCAATGGGAGTGAACAAGAAAGGATTTGTTGCAATGACATTCTGTGCAGTGGGAATGAAGAAGAAAGGATTTGTTCCAATGGCAATCTGTGCAGTGGGAATGAACACGAAAGGATTTGTTTCACTGGTATCCTGCACAATGGGAATGATCAGGAAAGGATTTGTTTCAATGGCATTCTGTGCAATGGGAATGAACAGGAAAGGATTTGTTGCAATGAAATTCTGTGCAGTGGGAGTGAACAGGAAAGGATTTGTTTCACTGGTATCCTGCGCAATGGGACTGATCAGGAAAGCATTTGTTGCAATGGCATTCTGTGCAGTGGGAATGAACAAGAAAGGATTTTTTGCAATGACATCCTGTGCAGTGGGAATGAACAGGAAAGGATTTGTTGCAATGACATTCTGTGCAGTGGGATTTAACAAGAAAGGATTTGTTGCAATGACATTCTGTGCAGTGGGAATGTATAGGAAAGGATTTGTTGCAATGACATTCTGTGCAGTGGGAATGAACACGAAAGGATTTGTTGCAATGACATTCTGTGCAATGGGAGTGAACAGGAAAGGATTTGTTTCAATGGCATTCTGTGCAGTGGGAATGAACAAGAAAGGATTTGTTGCAATGACATTCTGTGCGGTGGGAATGAACAGGAAAGGATTTGTTTCAATGGCATTCTGTGCAGTGGGAATGAACAAGAAAGGATTTGTTGCAATGACATTCTGTGCGGTGGGAATGGACAGGAAAGGATTTGTTGCAATGATATTCTGTGCAGTGGGAGTGAACAGGAAAGGATTTGTTGCAATGACTTTCTGTGCAGTGGGAATGAACAAGAAAGGATTTGTTGCAATGACATTCTGTGCAGTGGGAATGAACAGGAAAGGATTTGTTTCAATGGCATTCTGTGCAGTGGGAATGAACAAGAAAGGATTTGTTGCAATGACATTCTGTGCGGTGGGAATGAACAGGAAAGGATTTGTTGCAATGATATTCTGTGCAGTGGGAGTGAACAGGAAAGGATTTGTTGCAATGTCTTTCTGTGCAGTGGGAATTAACAGGAAAGGATTTGTTGCAATGGCATTCTGTGCAGTGGGAATGATCAGGAAAGGATTCGTTGCAATGGCATTCTGTGCAGTGGGAGTGAATAGGAAAGGATTTGTTGCAATGGCAATCTGTGCAGTGGGAATGAACAGGAAAGGATTTGTTCCAATGGCAATCTGTGCAGTGGGAATGAACAGGAAAGGATTTGTTCCAATGGCATTCTGTGCAGTCGGAATGAACAGGAAAGGATTTGTTTCACTGGTATCCTACACAATGGGAATGAACAGGGAAGGATTTGTACCAATGGCATTCTGTGCAATGGGAATTAACAGGAAAGGATTTGTTCGAATGGCGTTCTCAGAAGTAGGAATGAACAGGAAAGGATTTGCTCCAATGGCATTCTGTGCAGTGGGAATGAACAGGAAAGGATTTTTCCAATGGCATTCTGTGCAATGGGAGTGAACAGGAAAGGATTTGTTCCAATGGCATTCTGTGCAATGGGAATTAACACGAAAGGATTTGTTCCAATGGTGTTCTGAGAAGTAGGAATGAACAGGAATGGATTTCTTCCAATGGCGTTCTGAGAAGTAGGAATGAACAGAAAGGGATTTGTTCCAATGGCGTTCTGAGAAGTAGGAATGAACAGGGAAGGATTTGTTCCAATGGCATTCTGAGAAGTAGGAATGACCAGGAAAGGATTTGTTCCAATGGCATTCTGTGCAGTGGGAGTGAACAGGGTAAGGATTTGTTCCAATGGCATTCTGTGCAATGGGAGTGAACAGGAAAGGATTTGTTCCAATGGCATTCTGTGCAATGGGAGTGAATAGGGTAAGGATTTGTTCCAAAGGCATTCTGTGCAATGGGAGTGAACAGGAAAGGATTTGTTCCAATGGCGTCTGAGAAGTAGGAATGAACAGGGAAGGATTTGTTCCAATGGCATTCTGTGCAATGGGAATTAACAGGAAAGGATTTGTTCGAATGGCGTTCTCAGAAGTAGGAATGAACAGGAAAGGATTTGTTCCAATGGCATTCTGTGCAGTGGGAATTAACAGGAAAGGATTTGTTCCAATGGTGTTCTGAGAAGTAGGAATGAACAGGAATGGATTTCTTCCAATGGCGTTCTGAGAAGTAGGAATGAACAGGAAAGGATTTGTTCCAATGGCATTCTGTGCAATGGGAATCAACAGGAAAGGATTTGTTCCAATGGCGTCTGAGAAGTAGCAATGAACAGGGAAGGATTTGTTCCAATGGCATTCTGTGCAATGGGAATGAACAGGAAAGGATTTGTTCCAATGGCGTTCTGAGAAGTAGGGATGAACTGGGAAGGATTTGTTCCATTGGCGTTCTGAGAAGTAGGAATGACCAGGAAAGGATTTGTTCCAATGGCATTCTGTGCAGTGGGAGTGAACAGGGTAAGGATTTGTTCCAATGGCATTCTGTGCAATGGGAATTAACAGGAAAGGATTTGTTCGAATGGCATTCTGTGCAATGGGAGTGAAGAGGAAAGGATTTGTTCCAATGGCATTCTGTGCAATGGGAGTGAAGAGGAAAGGATTTGTTCCAATGGCATTCTGTGCAATGGGAGTGAACAGGAAAGGATTTGTTCCAATGGTATCCTGCACAATGGGAGTGAACAGGGTAAGGATTTGTTCCAATGGCATTCTGTGCAATGGGAGTGAACAGGAAAGGATTTGTTCAAATGGTATCCTGCACAATGGGAGTGAACAGGGTAAGGATTTGTTCCAATGGCATTCAGTGCAATGGGAGTGAACAGGAAAGGATTTGTTCCAATTGTATCCTGCACAATGGGAATGAACAGGAAAGGATTTGTTGCAATGACATTCTGTGCAATGGGAGTGAACGAGAAAGGATTTGTTGCAATGACATTCTGTGCAATGGGAGTGAACAAGAAAGGATTTGTTGCAATGACATTCTGTGCAGTGGGAATGAAGAAGAAAGGATTTGTTCCAATGGCAATCTGTGCAGTGGGAATGAACACGAAAGGATTTGTTTCACTGGTATCCTGCGCAATGGGAATGATCA
Organism: Heterodontus francisci; assembly: GCF_036365525.1. Taxonomy (NCBI): domain Eukaryota; kingdom Metazoa; phylum Chordata; class Chondrichthyes; order Heterodontiformes; family Heterodontidae; genus Heterodontus; species Heterodontus francisci. Next base: position 192,977,422 of record NC_090373.1, read on the forward strand.
GGAAAGCATTTGTTTCAATGGCATTCTGTGCAGTGGGAATGTACAGGAAAGGATTTGTTGCAATGACATTCTGTGCAATGGGAGTGAACAGGAAAGGATTTGTTTCAATGGCATTCTGTGCAGTGGGAATGAACAAGAAAGGATTTGTTGCAATGGCATTCTGTGCAGTGGGAATGAACAGGAAAGGATTTGTTTCAATGGCATTCTGTGCAGTGGGAATGAACAAGAAAGGATTTGTTGCAATGACATTATGTGCAGTGGGAATGAACAGGAAAGGATTTGTTGCAATGACATTCTGTGCAGTGGGAGTGAACAGGAAAGGATTTGTTCCAATGGCGTCTGAGAAGTAGGAATGAACAGGGAAGGATTTGTTCCAATGGCATTCTGTGCAATGGGAATTAACAGGAAAGGATTTGTTCGAATGGCGTTCTCAGAAGTAGGAATGAACAGGAAAGGATTTGCTCCAATGGCATTCTGTGCAGTGGGAATTAACAGGAAAGGATTTGTTCCAATGGTGTTCTGAGAAGTAGGAATGAACAGGAATGGATTTCTTCCAATGGCGTTCTGAGAAGTAGGAATGAACAGGAAAGGATTTGTTCCAATGGCATTCTGTGCAATGGGAATCAACAGGAAAGGATTTGTTCTAATGGCGTCTGAGAAGTAGCAATAAACAGGGAAGGATTTGTTCCAATGGCATTCTGTGCAATGGGAATGAACAGGAAAGGATTTGTTCCAATGGCGTTCTGAGAAGTAGGGATGAACTGGGAAGGATTTGTTCCATTGGCGTTCTGAGAAGTAGGAATGACCAGGAAAGGATTTGTTCCAATGGCATTCTGTGCAGTGGGAGTGAACAGGGTAAGGATTTGTTCCAATGGCATTCTGTGCAATGGGAATTAACAGGAAAGGATTTCTTCGAATGGCGTTCTCAGAAGTAGGAATGAACAGGAAAGGATTAGTTGCAATGGCATTCTGTGCAGTGGGAGTGAACAGGAAAGGATTTATTGCAATGACATTCTGTGCAGTGGGAGTGAACAGGAAAGGACTTGCTGCAATGACATTCTGTGCAGTGGGAGTGAACAGGAAAGGATTTGTTCCAATGGCATTCTGTGCAATGGGAATGAACAAGAAAGGATTTGTTGCAATGACATTCTGTGCAATGTGAATGAACAGGAACGGATTTGTTCCAATGGCAATCTGTGCAGTGGGAATGAACAGGAAAGGATTTGTTTCACTGGTCTCCTACACAATGGGAATGAACAGAAAAGCTTTTGTTTCAATTGCATTCTGTGCAGTGGGAATGAACAGGAAAGGATTTGTTCCAATGGCTTTCTGTGCAGTTGGAATGAACAGGAAAGGATTTGTTTCACTGGTATCCTACACAATGGGAATGAACAGGAAAGGATTTGTTCCAATGACATTCTGTGCAATGGGAATGAACAGGAAAGGATTTGTTTCAATGGCATTCTGTGCAGTGGGAATGAACAAGAAAGGATTTGTTGCAATGACATTCTGTGCAGTGGGAATGAACAGGAAAGGATTTGTTTCAATGGCATTCTGTGCAGTGGGAATGAACAAGAAAGGATTTGTTGCAATGACATTCTGTGCAGTGGGAATGAACAGGAAATGATTTGTTTCAATGGCATTCTGTGCAGTGGGAATGAACAAGAAAGGATTTGTTGCAATGACATTATGTGCAGTGGGAATGAACAGGAAAGGATTTGTTGCAATGGCATTCTGTGCAATGGGAATTAACAGGAAAGGATTTGTTCGAATGGCGTTCTCAGAAGTAGGAATGAACAGGAAAGGATTTGTTCCAATGGCGTCTGAGAAGTAGGAATGAACAGGGAAGGATTTGTTCCAATGGCATTCTGTGCAATGGGAATTAACAGGAAAGGATTTGATCGAATGGCGTTCTCAGAAGTAGGAATGAACAGGAAAGGATTTGTTCCAATGGCATTCTGTGCAGTGGGAATTAACAGGAAAGGATTTGTTCCAATGGTGTTCTGAGAAGTAGGAATGAACAGGAATGGATTTCTTCCAATGGCGTTCTGAGAAGTAGGAATGAACAGGAAAGGATTTGTTCCAATGGCATTCTGTGCAATGGGAATCAACAGGAAAGGATTTGTTCCAATGGCGTCTGAGAAGTAGCAATGAACAGGGAAGGATTTGTTCCAATGGCATTTTGTGCAATGGGAATGAACAGGAAAGGATTTGTTCCAATGGCGTTCTGAGAAGTAGGGATGAACTGGGAAGGATTTGTTCCATTGGCGTTCTGAGAAGTAGGAATGACCAGGAAATGATTTGTTCCAATGGCATTCTGTGCAGTGGGAGTGAACAGGGAAAGGATTTGTTCCAATGGCATTCTGTGCAATGGGAATTAACAGGAAAGGATTTGTTCGAATGGCATTCTGTGCAATGGGAGTGAAGAGGAAAGGATTTGTTCCAATGGCATTCTGTGCAATGGGAGTGAAGAGGAAAGGATTTGTTCCAATGGCATTCTGTGCAATGGGAGTGAACAGGAAAGGATTTGTTCCAATGGTATCCTGCACAATGGGAGTGAACAGGGTAAGGATTTGTTCCAATGGCATTCTGTGCAATGGGAGTGAACAGGAAAGGATTTGTTCCAATGGTATCCTGCACAATGGGAGTGAACAGGGTAAGGATTTGTTCCAATGGCATTCTGTGCAATGGGAGTGAACAGGAAAGGATTTGTTCAAATGGTATCCTGCACAATGGGAGTGAACAGGGTAAGGATTTGTTCCAATGGCATTCAGTGCAATGGGAGTGAACAGGAAAGGATTTGTTCCAATTGTATCCTGCACAATGGGAATGAACAGGAAAGGATTTGTTGCAATGACATTCTGTGCAATGGGAGTGAACGAGAAAGGATTTGTTGCAATGACATTCTGTGCAATGGGAGTGAACAAGAAAGGATTTGTTGCAATGACATTCTGTGCAGTGGGAATGAAGAAGAAAGGATTTGTTCCAATGGCAATCTGTGCAGTGGGAATGAACACGAAAGGATTTGTTTCACTGGTATCCTGCGCAATGGGAATGATCAGGAAAGCATTTGTTTCAATGGCATTCTTTGCAGTGGGAATGAACAAGAAAGGATTTTTTGCAATGACATTCTGTGCAGTGGGAATGAACAGGAAAGGATTTTTCCAATGTCATTCTGTGCAATGGGAGTGAACAGGAAAGGATTTGTTCCAATGGCATTCTGTGCAATGGGAATTAACACGAAAGGATTTGTTCCAATGGTGTTCTGAGAAGTAGGAATGAACAGGAATGGATTTCTTCCAATGGCGTTCTGAGAAGTAGGAATGAACAGGAAGGGATTTGTTCCAATGGCGTTCTGAGAAGTAGGAATGAACAGGGAAGGATTTGTTCCAATGGCATTCTGAGAAGTAGGAATGACCAGGAAAGGATTTCTTCCAATGGCATTCTGTGCAGTGGGAGTGAACAGGGTAAGGATTTGTTCCAATGGCATTCTGTGCAATGGGAGTGAACAGGAAAGGATTTGTTCCAATGGCATTCTGTGCAATGGGAGTGAATAGGGTAAGGATTTGTTCCAATGGCATTCTGTGCAATGGGAGTGAGGAGGAAAGGATTTGTTCCAATGGCATTCTGTGCAATGGGAGTGAAGAGGAAAGGACTTGTTCCATTGGCATTCTGTGCAATGGGAGTGAAGAGGAAAGGATTTGTTCCAATGGCATTCTGTGCAATGGGAGTGAACAGGAAATGATTTGTTCAAATGGTATCCTGCACAATGGGAGTGAACAGGGTAAGGATTTGTTCCAATGGCATTCAGTGCAATGGGAGTGAACAGGAAAGGATTTCTTCCAATTGTAACCTGCACAATGGGAATGAACAGGAAAGGATTTGTTGCAATGACATTCTGTGCAATGGGAGTGAACAAGAAAGGATTTCTTCCAATTGTAACCTGCACAATGGGAGTGAACAGGAAAGGATTTGTTCAAATGGTATCCTGCACAATGGGAGTGAACAGGGTAAGGATTTGTTCCAATGGCCTTCAGTGCAATGGGAGTGAACAGGAAAGGATTTCTTCCAATTGTAACCTGCACAATGGGAGTGAACAGGAAAGGATTTGTTCAAATGGTATCCTGCACAATGGGAGTGAACAGGGTAAGGATTTGTTCCAATGGCATTCAGTGCAATGGGAGTGAACAGGAAAGGATTTCTTCCAATTGTAACCTGCACAATGGGAATGAACAGGAAAGGATTTGTTGCAATGACATTCTGTGCAATGGGAGTGAACAAAAAAGGATTTGCTGCAATGACATTCTGTGCAGTGGGAATGAAGAAGAAAGGATTTGTTCCAAAGGGCATTCTGTGCAGTGGGAATGAACACGAAAGGATTTGTTTCACTGGTATCCTGCACAATGGGAATGATCAGGAAAGCATTTGTCTCAATGGCATTCTGTGCAGTGTGAATGAACAAGAAAGGATTTTTTGCAATGACATTCTGTGCAGTGGGAATGAACAGGAAAGGATTTGTTGCAATGACATTCTGTGCAGTGGGAGTGAACAAGAAAGGATTTGTTGCAATGACATTCTGTGCAGTAGGAATGTACAGGAAAGGATTTGTTGCAATGCCATTCTGTGCAGTGGGAATGAACACGAAAGGATTTGTTGCAATGACATTCTGTGCAATGGGAGTGAACAGGAAAGGATTTGTTTCAATGGCATTCTGTGCAGTGGGAATGAACAAGAAAGGATTTGTTGCAATGACATTCTGTGCAGTGGGAATGAACAGGAAAGGATTTGTTTCAATGACATTCTGTGCAGTGGGAATGAACAGGAAAGGATTTGTTTCAATGGCATTCTGTGCAGTGGGAATGAACAAGAAAGGATTTGTTGCAATGACATTCTGTGCAGTGGGAATGAACAGGAAAGGATTTGTTTCAATGGCATTCTGTGCAGTGGGAATGAACAAGAAAGGATTTGTTGCAATGACATTATGTGCAGTGGAAATGAACAGGAAATGATTTGTTTCAATGGCATTCTGTGCAGTGGGAATGAACAAGAAAGGATTTGTTGCAATGACATTATGTGCAGTGGGAATGAACAGGAAAGGATTTGTTGCAATGGCATTCTGTGCAATGGGAATTAACAGGAAAGGATTTGTTCGAATGGCGTTCTCAGAAGTAGCAATGAACAGGAAAGGATTTGTTCCAATGGCGTCTGAGAAGTAGGAATGAACAGGGAAGGATTTGTTCCAATGGCATTCTGTGCAATGGGAATTAACAGGAAAGGATTTGATCGAATGGCGTTCTCAGAAGTAGGAATGAACAGGAAAGGATTTGTTCCAATGGCATTCTGTGCAGTGGGAATTAACAGGAAAGGATTTGTTCCAATGGTGTTCTGAGAAGTAGGAATGAACAGGAATGGATTTCTTCCAATGGCATTCTGTGCAATGGGAATCAACAGGAAAGGATTTGTTCCAATGGCGTCTGAGAAGTAGCAATGAACAGGGAAGGATTTGTTCCAATGGCATTTTGTGCAATGGGAATGAACAGGAAAGGATTTGTTCCAATGGCGTTCTGAGAAGTAGGGATGAACTGGGAATGATTTGTTCCAATGGCGTTCTGAGAAGTAGGGATGAACTGGGAAGGATTTGTTCCATTGGCGTTCTGAGAAGTAGGAATGACCAGGAAAGGATTTGTTCCAATGGCATTCTGTGCAGTGGGAGTGAACAGGGAAAGGATTTGTTCCAATGGCATTCTGTGCAATGGGAATTAACAGGAAAGGATTTGTTCGAATGGCATTCTGTGCAATGGGAGTGAAGAGGAAAGGATTTGTTCCAATGGCATTCTGTGCAATGGGAGTGAAGAGGAAAGGATTTGTTCCAATGGCATTCTGTGCAATGGGAGTGAACAGGAAAGGATATGTTCCAATGGTATCCTGCACAATGGGAGTGAACAGGGTAAGGATTTGTTCCAATGGCATTCTGTGCAATGGGAGTGAACAGGAAAGGATTTGTTCCAATGGTATCCTGCACAATGGGAGTGAACAGGGTAAGGATTTGTTCCAATGGCATTCTGTGCAATGGGAGTGAACAGGAAAGGATTTGTTCAAATGGTATCCTGCACAATGGGAGTGAACAGGGTAAGGATTTGTTCCAATGGCATTCAGTGCAATGGGAGTGAACAGGAAAGGATTTGTTCCAATTGTATCCTGCACAATGGGAATGAACAGGAAAGGATTTGTTGCAATGACATTCTGTGCAGTGGGAGTGAACAAGAAAGGATTTGTTGCAATGACATTCTGTGCAGTAGGAATGTACAGGAAAGGATTTGTTGCAATGCCATTCTGTGCAGTGGGAATGAACAGGAAAGGATTTGTTGCAATGACATTCTGTGCAATGGGAGTGAACAGGAAAGGATTTGTTTCAATGGCATTCTGTGCAGTGGGAATGAACAAGAAAGGATTTGTTGCAATGACATTCTGTGCAGTGGGAATGAACAGGAAAGGATTTGTTTCAATGAAATTCTGTGCAGTGGGAATGAACAGGAAAGGATTTGTTTCAATGGCATTCTGTGCAGTGGGAATGAACAAGAAAGGATTTGTTGCAATGACATTCTGTGCAGTGGGAATGAACAGGAAAGGATTTGTTTCAATGGCATTCTGTGCAGTGGGAATGAACAAGAAAGGATTTGTTGCAATGACATTATGTGCAGTGGGAATGAACAGGAAAGTATTTGTTGCAATGACATTCTGTGCAGTGGGAGTGAACAGGAAAGGATTTGTTCCAATGGCGTCTGAGAAGTAGGAATGAACAGGGAAGGATTTGTTCCAATGGCATTCTGTGCAATGGGAATTAACAGGAAAGGATTTGTTCGAATGGCGTTCTCAGAAGTAGGAATGAACAGGAAAGGATTTGCTCCAATGGCATTCTGTGCAGTGGGAATTAACAGGAAAGGATTTGTTCCAATGGTGTTCTGAGAAGTCGGAATGAAAGGAATGGATTTCTTCCAATGGCGTTCTGAGAAGTAGCAATGAACAGGGAAGGATTTGTTCCAATGGCATTCTGTGCAATGGGAATGAACAGGAAAGGATTTGTTCCAATGGCGTGCTGAGAAGTAGGGATGAACTGGGAAGGATTTGTTCCATTGGCGTTCTGAGAAGTAGGAATGACCAGGAAAGGATTTGTTCCAATGGCATTCTGTGCAGTGGGAGTGAACAGGGTAAGGATTTGTTCCAATGGCATTCTGTGCAATGGGAATTAACAGGAAAGGATTTGTTCGAATGGCATTCTGTGCAATGGGAATTAACAGGAAAGGATTTGTTCGAATGGCATTCTGTGCAATGGGAGTGAAGAGGAAAGGATTTGTTCCAATGGCATTCTGTGCAATGGGAGTGAAGAGGAAAGGATTTGTTCCAATGGCATTCTGTGCAATGGGAGTGAACAGGAAAGGATTTGTTCCAATGGTATCCTGCACAATGGGAGTGAACAGGGTAAGGATTTGTTCCAATGGCATTCTGTGCAATGGGAGTGAACAGGAAAGGATTTGTTCCAATGGTATCCTGCACAATGGGAGTGAACAGGGTAAGGATTTGTTCCAATGGCATTCAGTGCAATGGGAGTGAACAGGAAAGGATTTGTTCCAATTGTATCCTGCACAATGGGAGTGAACAGGGTAAGGATTTGTTCCAATGGCATTCTGTGCAATGGGAGTGAACAGGAAAGGATTTGTTCCAATGGTATCCTGCACAATGGGAGTGAACAGGGTAAGGATTTGTTCCAATGGCATTCTGTGCAATGGGAGTGAACAGGAAAGGATTTGTTCAAATGGTATCCTGCACAATGGGAGTGAACAGGGTAAGGATTTGTTCCAATGGCATTCAGTGCAATGGGAGTGAACAGGAAAGGATTTGTTCCAATTGTATCCTGCACAATGGGAATGAACAGGAAAGGATTTGTTGCAATGACATTCTGTGCAATGGGAGTGAACGAGAAAGGATTTGTTGCAATGACATTCTGTGCAGTGGGAATGAAGAAGAAAGGATTTGTTTCACTGGTATCCTGCACAATGGGAATGATCAGGAAAGCATTTGTTTCAATGGCATTCTGTGCAGTGGGAATGAACAAGAAAGGATTTTTTGCAATGACATTCTGTGCAGTGGGAATGAACAGGAAAGGATTTGTTGCAATGACATTCTGTGCAGTGGGAATGTACAGGAAAGGATTTGTTGCAATGACATTCTGTGCAGTGGGAATGAACACGAAAGGATTTGTTGCAATGACATTCTGTGCAATGGGAGTGAACAGGAAAGGATTTGTTTCAATGGCATTCTGTGCAGTGGGAATGAACAAGAAAGGATTTGTTGCAATGACATTCTGTGCAGTGGGATTGAACAGGAAAGGATTTGTTTCAATGGCATTCTGTGCAGTGGGAATGAACAAGAAAGGATTTGTTGCAATGACATTCTGTGCAGTGGGAATGAACACGAAAGGATTTGTTTCACTGGTATCCTGCGCAATGGGAATGATCAGGAAAGCATTTGTTTCAATGGCATTCTGTGCAGTGGGAATGAACAAGAAAGGATTTTTTGCAATGACATTCTGTGCAGTGGGAATGAACAGGAAAGGATTTGTTGCAATGACATTCTGTGCAGTGGGAATGTACAGGAAAGGATTTGTTGCAATGACATTCTGTGCAGTGGGAATGAACACAAAAGGATTTGTTGCAATGACATTCTGTGCAATGGGAGTGAACAGGAAAGGATTTGTTTCAATGGCATTCTGTGCAGTGGGAATGAACAAGAAAGGATTTGTTGCAATGACATTCTGTGCAGTGGGATTGAACAGGAAAGGATTTGTTTCAATGGCATTCTGTGCAGTGGGAATGAACAAGAAAGGATTTGTTGCAATGACATTCTGTGCAGTGGGAATGAACAGGAAAGGATTTGTTGCAATGACATTATGTGCAGTGGGAATGAACAGGAAAGTATTTGTTGCAATGACATTCTGTGCAGTGGGAGTGAACAGGAAAGGATTTGTTCCAATGGCGTCTGAGAAGTAGGAATGAACAGGGAAGGATTTGTTGCAATGACATTCTGTGCAGTGGGAATGAACACGAAAGGATTTGTTTCACTGGTATCCTGCGCAATGGGAATGATCAGGAAAGCATTTGTTTCAATGGCATTCTGTGCAGTGGGAATGAACAAGAAAGGATTTTTTGCAATGACATTCTGTGCAGTGGGAATGAACAGGAAAGGATTTGTTGCAATGACATTCTGTGCAGTGGGAATGTACAGGAAAGGATTTGTTGCAATGACATTCTGTGCAGTGGGAATGAACACGAAAGGATTTGTTGCAATGACATTCTGTGCAATGGGAGTGAACAGGAAAGGATTTGTTTCAATGGCATTCTGTGCAGTGGGAATGAACAAGAAAGGATTTGTTGCAATGACATTCTGTGCAGTGGGATTGAACAGGAAAGGATTTGTTTCAATGGCATTCTGTGCAGTGGGAATGAACAAGAAAGGATTTGTTGCAATGACATTCTGTGCAGTGGGAATGAACAGGAAAGGATTTGTTTCAATGGCATTCTGTGCAGTGGGAATGAACAAGAAAGGATTTGTTGCAATGACATTATGTGCAGTGGGAATGAACAGGAAAGGATTTGTTGCAATGACATTCTGTGCAGTGGGAGTGAACAGGAAAGGATTTGTTCCAATGGCGTCTGAGAAGTAGGAATGAACAGGGAAGGATTTGTTCCAATGGCATTCTGTGCAATGGGAATTAACAGGAAAGGATTTGTTCGAATGGCGTTCTCAGAAGTAGGAATGAACAGGAAAGGATTTGCTCCAATGGCATTCTGTGCAGTGGGAATTAACAGGAAAGGATTTGTTCCAATGGTGTTCTGAGAAGTCGGAATGAACAGGAATGGATTTCTTCCAATGGCGTTCTGAGAAGTAGGAATGAACAGGAAAGGATTTGTTCCAATGGCATTCTGTGCAATGGGAATCAACAGGAAAGGATTTGTTCCAATGGCGTCTGAGAAGTAGCAATGAACAGGGAAGGATTTGTTCCAATGGCATTCTGTGCAATGGGAATGAACAGGAAAGGATTTGTTCCAATGGCGTGCTGAGATGTAGGGATGAACTGGGAAGGATTTGTTCCATTGGCGTTCTGAGAAGTAGGAATGACCAGGAAAGGATTTGTTCCAATGGCATTCTGTGCAGTGGGAGTGAACAGGGTAAGGATTTGTTCCAATGGCATTCTGTGCAATGGGAATTAACAGGAAAGGATTTGTTCGAATGGCATTCTGTGCAATGGGAATTAACAGAAAAGGATTTGTTCGAATGGCATTCTGTGCAATGGGAGTGAAGAGGAAAGGATTTGTTCCAATGGCATTCTGTGCAATGGGAGTGAAGAGGAAAGGATTTGTTCCAATGGCATTCTGTGCAATGGGAGTGAACAGGAAAGGATTTGTTCCAATGGTATCCTGCACAATGGGAGTGAACAGGGTAAGGATTTGTTCCAATGGCATTCTGTGCAATGGGAGTGAACAGGAAAGGATTTGTTCAAATGGTATCCTGCACAATGGGAGTGAACAGGGTAAGGATTTGTTCCAATGGCATTCTGTGCAATGGGAGTGAAGAGGAAAGGATTTGTTCCAATGGCATTCTGTGCAATGGGAGTGAACAGGAAAGGATTTGTTCCAATGGTATCCTGCACAATGGGAGTGAACAGGGTAAGGATTTGTTCCAATGGCATTCAGTGCAATGGGAGTGAACAGGAAAGGATTTGTTCCAATTGTATCCTGCACAATGGGAGTGAACAGGGTAAGGATTTGTTCCAATGGCATTCTGTGCAATGGGAGTGAACAGGAAAGGATTTGTTCCAATGGTATCCTGCACAATGGGAGTGAACAGGGTAAGGATTTGTTCCAATGGCATTCTGTGCAATGGGAGTGAACAGGAAAGGATTTGTTCAAATGGTATCCTGCACAATGGGAGTGAACAGGGTAAGGATTTGTTCCAATGGCATTCAGTGCAATGGGAGTGAACAGGAAAGGATTTGTTCCAATTGTATCCTGCACAATGGGAATGAACAGGAAAGGATTTGTTGCAATGACATTCTGTGCAATGGGAGTGAACGAGAAAGGATTTGTTGCAATGACATTCTGTGCAGTGGGAATGAAGAAGAAAGGATTTGTTTCACTGGTATCCTGCGCAATGGGAATGATCAGGAAAGCATTTGTTTCAATGGCATTCTGTGCAGTGGGAATGCACAAGAAAGGATTTTTTGCAATGACATTCTGTGCAGTGGGAATGAACAGGAAAGGATTTGTTGCAATGACATTCTGTGCAGTGGGAATGTACAGGAAAGGATTTGTTGCAATGACATTCTGTGCAGTGGGAATGAACACGAAAGGATTTGTTGCAATGACATTCTGTGCAATGGGAGTGAACAGGAAAGGATTTGTTTCAATGGCATTCTGTGCAGTGGGAATGAACAAGAAAGGATTTGTTGCAATGACATTCTGTGCAGTGGGATTGAACAGGAAAGGATTTGTTTCAATGGCATTCTGTGCAGTGGGAATGAACAAGAAAGGATTTGTTGCAATGACATTCTGTGCAGTGGGAATGAACAGGAAAGGATTTGTTTCAATGGCATTCTGTGCAGTGGGAATGAACAAGAAAGGATTTGTTGCAATGACATTATGTGCAGTGGGAATGAACAGGAAAGGATTTGTTGCAATGACATTCCGTGCAGTGGGAGTGAACAGGAAAGGATTTGTTCCAATGGCGTCTGAGAAGTAGGAATGAACAGGGAAGGATTTGTTCCAATGGCATTCTGTGCAATGGGAATTAACAGGAAAGGATTTGTTCGAATGGCGTTCTCAGAAGTAGGAATGAACAGGAAAGGATTTGCTCCAATGGCATTCTGTGCAGTGGGAATTAACAGGAAAGGATTTGTTCCAATGGTGTTCTGAGAAGTAGGAATGAACAGGAATGGATTTCTTCCAATGGCGTTCTGAGAAGTAGGAATGAACAGGAAAGGATTTGTTCCAATGGCATTCTGTGCAATGGGAATCAACAGGAAAGGATTTGTTCCAATGGCGTCTGAGAAGTAGCAATGAACAGGGAAGGATTTGTTCCAATGGCATTCTGTGCAATGGGAATTAACAGGAAAGGATTTGTTCGAATGGCGTTCTCAGAAGTAGGGATGAACTGGGAAGGATTTGTTCCATTGGCGTTCTGAGAAGTAGGAATGACCAGGAAAGGATTTGTTCCAATGGCATTCTGTGCAATGGGAATTAACAGGAAAGGATTTGTTCGAATGGCGTTCTCAGAAGTAGGAATGAACAGGAAAGGATTAGTTGCAATGGCATTCTGTGCAGTGGGAGTGAACAGGAAAGGATTTATTGCAATGACATTCTGTGCAGTGGGAGTGAACAGGAAAGGACTTGTTGCAATGACATTCTGTGCAGTGGGAGTGAACAGGAAAGGATTTGTTCCAATGGCATGCTGTGCAATGGGAATGAACAAGAAAGGATTTGTTGCAATGACATTCTGTGCAATGGGAATGAACAGGCAAGGATTTGTTGCAATGACATTCTGTGCAATGTGATTGAACAGGAACGGATTTGTTCCAATGGCAATCTGTGCAGTGGGAATGAACAGGAAAGGATTTGTTTCACTGGTCTCCTACACAATGGGAATGAACAGGAAAGCTTTTGTTTCAATTGCATTCTGTGCAGTGGGAATGAACAGGAAAGGATTTGTTCCAATGGCTTTCTGTGCAGTTGGAATGAACAGGAAAGGATTTGTTTCACTGGTATCCTACACAATGGGAATGAACAGGAAAGGATTTGTTCCAATGACATTCTGTGCAATGGGAATGAACAGGAAAGGATTTGTTCCAATGGCTTTCTGTGCAGTTGGAATGAACAGGAAAGGATTTGTTTCACTGGTATCCTACACAATGGGAATGAACAGGAAAGGATTTGTTCCAATGACATTCTGTGCAGTGGGAGTGAACAGGGTAAGGATTTGTTCCAATGGCATTCTGTGCAATGGGAATTAACAGGAAAGGATTTGTTCGAATGGCATTCTGTGCAATGGGAGTGAAGAGGAAAGGATTTGTTCCAATGGCATTCTGTGCAATGGGAGTGAAGAGGAAAGGATTTGTTCCAATTGCATTCTGTGCAATGGGAGTGAAGAGGAAAGGATTTGTTCCAATGGCATTCTGTGCAATGGGAGTGAACAGGAAAGGATTTGTTCCAATGGTATCCTGCACAATGGGAGTGAACAGGGTAAGGATTTGTTCCAATGGCATTCTGTGCAATGGGAGTGAACAGGAAAGGATTTGTTCAAATGGTATCCTGCACAATGGGAGTGAACAGGGTAAGGATTTGTTCCAATGGCATTCAGTGCAATGGGAGTGAACAGGAAAGGATTTGTTCCAATTGTATCCTGCACAATGGGAATGAACAGGAAAGGAGTTGTTGCAATGACATTCTGTGCAGTGGGAGTGAACAGGAAAGGATTTGTTCCAATGGCATTCTGTGCAGTCGGAAAGAACAGGAATGGATTTGTTCCAATGGCATTCTGTGCAGTGGGAATGAACAGGAAAGGATTTGTTCGAATGGCGTTCTCAGAAGTAGGAATGAACAGGAAAGGATTTGCTCCAATGGCATTCTGTGCAGTGGGAATAAACAGGAAAGGATTTGTTCCAATGGCATTCTGTGCAGTGGGAATGAACAGGAAAGGATTTGTTCCAATGGCTTTCTGTGCAGTTGGAATGAACAGGAAAGTATTTGTTTCACTGGTATCCTACACAATGGGAATGAACAGGAAACGATTTGTTCCAATGGCGTTCTGAGAAGTAGGAATGAATAGGAAAGGATTTGTTCCAGTGGCATTCATTGCAGCGGGAATGAACAGGAAAGGATTTGTTCCAATGGCGTTCTGAGAAGTAGGAATGAACAGGAAAGAATTTGTTCCAATGGAAATCTGTGCAGTGAGAATGAACAGGAAAGGATTTGTTGCAATGGCATTCTGTGCAATGGGAGTGAACAGGAAAGGATTTGTTGCAATGACATTCTGTGCAGTGGGAATGAACACGAAAGGATTTGTTTCACTGGTATCCTACACAATGGGAATGAACAGGAAAGGATTTGTTGCAATGACATTCTGTGCAATGTGAATGAACAAGAAAGGATTTGTTGCAATGACATTCTGTGCATTAGGAATGAACAAGAAAGGATTTGTAGCAATGACATTCTGTGCAGTGGGAATGAACAAGAAAGGATTTGTAGCAATGACATTCTGTGCATTGGGAATGAACAAGAAAGGATTTGTTGCAATGACATTCTGTGCAATGGGAATGAACAAGAACGGATTTGTTTCACTGGTATCCTACACAATGGGAATGAACAGGAAAGGATTTGTTCCAATGGCGTTCTCAGAAGTAGGAATGAACAGGAAAGGATTTGCTCCAATGGCATTCTGTGCAATGGGAATTAACAGGAAAGGATTTGTTCCAATGGCGTTCTGAGAAGTAGGAATGAACAGGGAAGGATTTGTTCCAATGGCGTTCTGAGAAGTAGGAATGATCAGGAAAGGATTTGTTTCAATGGCATTCTGCAATGGGAATGAACAAGAAAAGATTTGTTGCAATGAAATTCTGTGCAGTGGGAATGAACAAGAAAGGATTTGTGTGCAATGACATTCTGTGCAGTGGGAATGAACAGGAAAGGATTTGTTTCACTGGTATCCTACACAATGAGAATGAACAGGAAAGGATTTGTTGCAATGGCGTTCTCAGAAGTAGGAATGAACAGGAAAGGATTTGCTCCAATGGCATTCTGTGCAATGGGAATTAACAGGAAAGGATTTGTTCCAATGGCGTTCTGAGAAGTAGGAATGAACAGGGAAGGATTTGTTCCAATGGCGTTCTGAGAAGTAGGAATGAACAGGAAAGGATTTGTTCCAATGGCATTCTGTGCAATGGGAGTGAACAAGAAAGGATTTGTTCCAATGGCATTCTGTGCAATGGGAGTGAACAGGAAAGGATTTGTTCCAATGGCATTCTGTGCAATGGGAGTGAACAGTGTAAGGATTTGTTCCAATGGCATTCTGTGCAATGGGAGTGAACAGGAAAGGATTTGTTCCAATGGCATTCTGTGCAATGGGAGTGAACAGGAAAGGATTTGTTTCACTGGTATCCTGCGCAATGGGAATGATCAGGAAAGGATTTGTTTCAATGGCATTCTGTGCAGTGGGAATGAACAAGAAAGGATTTGTGTGCAATGACATTCTGTGCAATGAGAATGAACAGGAAAGGATTTGTTGCAATGACATTCTGTGCAGTGGGAGTGAACAGGAAAGGATTTGTTGCAATGACATTCTGTGCAGTGGGAATGAACACGAAAGGATTTGTTGCAATGACATTCTGTGCAGTGGGAATGATCAGGAAAGGATTAGTTGCAATGGCATTCTGTGCAGTGGGAGTGAACAGGAAAGGATTTGGTGCAATGCATTCTGTGCAGTGGGAGTGAATAGGAAAGGATTTGTTGCAATGACATTCTGTGCAATGGGAATGAAGAAGAAAGGATTTGTTGCAATGGCATTCTGTGCAATGGGAATGAACAGGAAAGGATTTGTTGCAATGACATTCTGTGCAGTCGGAATGAACAAGAAAGGATTTGTTGCAATGACATTCTGTGCAGTCGGAAAGAACAGGAATGGATTTGTTCCAATGGCATTCTGTGCAGTGGGAATGAACAGGAAAGGATTTGTTCGAATGGCGTTCTCAGAAGTAGGAATGAACAGGAAAGGATTTGCTCCAATGGCATTCTGTGCAGTGGGAATAAACAGGAAAGGATTTGTTCCAATGGCATTCTGTGCAGTGGGAATGAACAGGAAAGGATTTGTTCCAATGGCATTCTGAGAAGTAGGAATGAACAGGGAAGGATTTGTTCCATTGGTGTTCTGAGAAGTAGGGATGAACAGGAAAGGATTTGTTCCAATGGCATTCTGTGCAGTGGGAGTGAACAGGGTGAGAATTTGTTCCAATGGCATTCTGTGCAATGGGAGTGAACAGGAAAGGATTTGTTCCAATGGCATTCTGTGCAATGGGAGTGAACAGGAAAGGATTTGTTCCAATGGCGTTCTGTGCAATGGGAGTGAACAGGAAAGAATTTGTTCCAATGGTATCCTGCACAATGGGAGTGAACAGGGTATGGATTTGTTCCAATGGCGTTCTGTGCAATGGGAGTGAAGAGGAAAGGATTTGTTCCAATGGCATTCTGTGCAATGGGAATGAACAGGAAAGGATTTGTTCCAATGGTATCCTGCACAATGGTAGTGAACAGGTTAAGGATTTGTTTCAATGGCATTCTGTGCAATGGGAGTGAACAGGAAAGGATTTGTTCAAATGGTATCCTGCACAATGGGAGTGAACAGGGTAAGGATTTGTTCCGATGACATTCTGTGCAATGGGAGTGAACAAGAAAGGATTTGTTCCAATGGCAATCTGTGCAGTGGGAATGAACACGAAAGGATTTGTTTCACTGGTATCCTGCACAATGGGAATGATCAGGAAAGGATTTGTTTCAATGGCATTCTGTGCAATGGGAATGAACAGGAAAGGATTTGTTGCAATGAAATTCTGTGCAGTGGGAGTGAACAGGAAAGGATTTGTTTCACTGGTATCCTGCACAATGGGAGTGAACAGGAAAGGATTTGTTGCAATGAAATTCTGTGCAATGGGAATGAACAGGAAAGGATTTGTTGCAATGGCATTCTGTGCAGTGGGAATGAACAAGAAAGGATTTGTTGCAATGACATTCTGTGCAGTGGGAATGAACAGGAAAGGATTTGTTTCAATGGCATTCTGTGCAGTGGGAATGAACAAGAAAGGATTTGTTGCAATGACATTATGTGCAGTGGGAATGAACAGGAAAGGATTTGTTGCAATGACATTCTGTGCAGTGGGAGTGAACAGGAAAGGATTTGTTCCAATGGCGTCTGAGAAGTAGGAATGAACAGGGAAGGATTTGTTCCAATGGCATTCTGTGCAATGGGAATTAACAGGAAAGGATTTGTTCGAATGGCGTTCTCAGAAGTAGGAATGAACAGGAAAGGATTTGCTCCAATGGCATTCTGTGCAGTGGGAATTAACAGGAAAGGATTTGTTCCAATGGTGTTCTGAGAAGTAGGAATGAACAGGAATGGATTTCTTCCAATGGCGTTCTGAGAAGTAGGAATGAACAGGAAAGGATTTGTTCCAATGGCATTCTGTGCAATGGGAATCAACAGGAAAGGATTTGTTCCAATGGCGTCTGAGAAGTAGCAATGAACAGGGAAGGATTTGTTCCAATGGCATTCTGTGCAATGGGAATGAACAGGAAAGGATTTGTTCCAATGGCGTTCTGAGAAGTAGGGATGAACTGGGAAGGATTTGTTCCATTGGCGTTCTGAGAAGTAGGAATGACCAGGAAAGGATTTGTTCCAATGGCATTCTGTGCAGTGGGAGTGAACAGGGTAAGGATTTGTTCCAATGGCATTCTGTGCAATGGGAATTAACAGGAAAGGATTTGTTCGAATGGCATTCTGTGCAATGGGAGTGAAGAGGAAAGGATTTGTTCCAATGGCATTCTGTGCAATGGGAGTGAAGAGGAAAGGATTTGTTCCAATGGCATTCTGTGCAATGGGAGTGAAGAGGAAAGGATTTGTTCCAATGGCATTCTGTGCAATGGGAGTGAACAGGAAAGGATTTGTTCCAATGGTATCCTGCACAATGGGAGTGAACAGGGTAAGGATTTGTTCCAATGGCATTCTGTGCAATGGGAGTGAACAGGAAAGGATTTGTTCAAATGGTATCCTGCACAATGGGAGTGAACAGGGTAAGGATTTGTTCCAATGGCATTCAGTGCAATGGGAGTGAACAGGAAAGTATTTGTTCCAATTGTATCCTGCACAATGGGAATGAACAGGAAAGGATTTGTTGCAATGACATTCTGTGCAGTGGGAGTGAACAGGAAAGGATTTGTTCCAATGGCATTCTGTGCAGTCGGAAAGAACAGGAATGGATTTGTTCCAATGGCATTCTGTGCAGTGAGAATGAACAGGAAAGGATTTGTTCGAATGGCGTTCTCAGAAGTAGGAATGAACAGGAAAGGATTTGCTCCAATGGCATTCTGTGCAGTGGGAATAAACAGGAAAGGATTTGTTCCAATGGCATTCTGTGCAGTGGGAATGAACAGGAAAGGATTTGTTCCAATGGCTTTCTGTGCAGTTGGAATGAACAGGAAAGTATTTGTTTCACTGGTATCCTACACAATGGGAATGAACAGGAAACGATTTGTTCCAATGGCGTTCTGAGAAGTAGGAATGAATAGGAAAGGATTTGTTCCAGTGGCATTCATTGCAGCGGGAATGAACAGGAAAGGATTTGTTCCAATGGCGTTCTGAGAAGTAGGAATGAACAGGAAAGAATTTGTTCCAATGGAAATCTGTGCAGTGAGAATGAACAGGAAAGGATTTGTTGCAATGGCATTCTGTGCAATGGGAGTGAACAGGAAAGGATTTGTTGCAATGACATTCTGTGCAGTGGGAATGAACACGAAAGGATTTGTTTCACTGGTATCCTACACAATGGGAATGAACAGGAAAGGATTTGTTGCAATGACATTCTGTGCAATGTGAATGAACAAGAAAGGATTTGTTGCAATGACATTCTGTGCATTAGGAATGAACAAGAAAGGATTTGTAGCAATGACATTCTGTGCAGTGGGAATGAACAAGAAAGGATTTGTAGCAATGACATTCTGTGCATTGGGAATGAACAAGAAAGGATTTGTTGCAATGACATTCTGTGCAATGGGAATGAACAAGAACGGATTTGTTTCACTGGTATCCTACACAATGGGAATGAACAGGAAAGGATTTGTTCCAATGGCGTTCTCAGAAGTAGGAATGAACAGGAAAGGATTTGCTCCAATGGCATTCTGTGCAATGGGAATTAACAGGAAAGGATTTGTTCCAATGGCGTTCTGAGAAGTAGGAATGAACAGGGAAGGATTTGTTCCAATGGCGTTCTGAGAAGTAGGAATGATCAGGAAAGGATTTGTTTCAATGGCATTCTGCAATGGGAATGAACAAGAAAAGATTTGTTGCAATGAAATTCTGTGCAGTGGGAATGAACAAGAAAGGATTTGTGTGCAATGACATTCTGTGCAGTGGGAATGAACAGGAAAGGATTTGTTTCACTGGTATCCTACACAATGAGAATGAACAGGAAAGGATTTGTTGCAATGGCGTTCTCAGAAGTAGGAATGAACAGGAAAGGATTTGCTCCAATGGCATTCTGTGCAATGGGAATTAACAGGAAAGGATTTGTTCCAATGGCGTTCTGAGAAGTAGGAATGAACAGGGAAGGATTTGTTCCAATGGCGTTCTGAGAAGTAGGAATGAACAGGAAAGGATTTGTTCCAATGGCATTCTGTGCAATGGGAGTGAACAAGAAAGGATTTGTTCCAATGGCATTCTGTGCAATGGGAGTGAACAGGAAAGAATTTGTTCCAATGGCATTCTGTGCAATGGGAGTGAACAGGAAAGGATTTGTTCCAATGGCATTCTGTGCAATGGGAGTGAACAGTGTAAGGATTTGTTCCAATGGCATTCTGTGCAATGGGAGTGAACAGGAAAGGATTTGTTCCAATGGCATTCTGTGCAATGGGAGTGAACAGGAAAGGACTTGTTTCACTGGTATCCTGCGCAATGGGAATGATCAGGAAAGGATTTGTTTCAATGGCATTCTGTGCAGTGGGAATGAACAAGAAAGGATTTGTGTGCAATGACATTCTGTGCAATGAGAATGAACAGGAAAGGATTTGTTGCAATGACATTCTGTGCAGTGGGAGTGAACAGGAAAGGATTTGTTGCAATGACATTCTGTGCAGTGGGAATGAACACGAAAGGATTTGTTGCAATGACATTCTGTGCAGTGGGAATGATCAGGAAAGGATTAGTTGCAATGGCATTCTGTGCAGTGGGAGTGAACAGGAAAGGATTTGGTGCAATGACATTCTGTGCAGTGGGAGTGAATAGGAAAGGATTTGTTGCAATGACATTCTGTGCAATGGGAATGAAGAAGAAAGGATTTGTTGCAATGGCATTCTGTGCAATGGGAATGAACAGGAAAGGATTTGTTGCAATGACATTCTGTGCAGTAGGAATGAACAAGAAAGGATTTGTTGCAATGACATTCTGTGCAGTCGGAAAGAACAGGAATGGATTTGTTCCAATGGCATTCTGTGCAGTGGGAATGAACAGGAAAGGATTTGTTCGAATGGCGTTCTCAGAAGTAGGAATGAACAGGAAAGGATTTGCTCCAATGGCATTCTGTGCAGTGGGAATAAACAGGAAAGGATTTGTTCCAATGGCATTCTGTGCAGTGGGAATGAACAGGAAAGGATTTGTTCCAATGGCGTTCTGAGAAGTAGGAATGAACAGGGAAGGATTTGTTCCATTGGTGTTCTGAGAAGTAGGGATGAACAGGAAAGGATTTGTTCCAATGGCATTCTGTGCAGTGGGAGTGAACAGGGTGAGAATTTGTTCCAATGGCATTCTGTGCAATGGGAGTGAACAGGAAAGGATTTGTTCCAATGGCATTCTGTGCAATGGGAGTGAACAGGAAAGGATTTGTTCCAATGGCGTTCTGTGCAATGGGAGTGAACAGGAAAGAATTTGTTCCAATGGTATCCTGCACAATGGGAGTGAACAGGGTATGGATTTGTTCCAATGGCGTTCTGTGCAATGGGAGTGAAGAGGAAAGGATTTGTTCCAATGGCATTCTGTGCAATGGGAGTGAACAGGAAAGGATTTGTTCCAATGGTATCCTGCACAATGGGAGTGAACAGGTTAAGGATTTGTTTCAATGGCATTCTGTGCAATGGGAGTGAACAGGAAAGGATTTGTTCAAATGGTATCCTGCACAATGGGAGTGAACAGGGTAAGGATTTGTTCCGATGACATTCTGTGCAATGGGAGTGAACAAGAAAGGATTTGTTCCAATGGCAATCTGTGCAGTGGGAATGAACACGAAAGGAGTTGTTTCACTGGTATCCTGCACAATGGGAATGATCAGGAAAGGATTTGTTTCAATGGCATTCTGTGCAATGGGAATGAACAGGAAAGGATTTGTTGCAATGAAATTCTGTGCAGTGGGAGTGAACAGGAAAGGATTTGTTTCACTGGTATCCTGCACAATGGGAGTGAACAGGAAAGGATTTGTTGCAATGAAATTCTGTGCAATGGGAATGAACAGGAAAGGATTTGTTGCAATGGCATTCTGTGCAGTGGGAATGAACAAGAAAGGATTTGTTGCAATGACATTCTGTGCAGTGGGAATGAACAGGAAAGGATTTGTTTCAATGGCATTCTGTGCAGTGGGAATGAACAAGAAAGGATTTGTTGCAATGACATTATGTGCAGTGGGAATGAACAGGAAAGGATTTGTTGCAATGACATTCTGTGCAGTGGGAGTGAACAGGAAAGGATTTGTTCCAATGGCGTCTGAGAAGTAGGAATGAACAGGGAAGGATTTGTTCCAATGGCATTCTGTGCAATGGGAATTAACAGGAAAGGATTTGTTCGAATGGCGTTCTCAGAAGTAGGAATGAACAGGAAAGGATTTGCTCCAATGGCATTCTGTGCAGTGGGAATTAACAGGAAAGGATTTGTTCCAATGGTGTTCTGAGAAGTAGGAATGAACAGGAATGGATTTCTTCCAATGGCGTTCTGAGAAGTAGGAATGAACAGGAAAGGATTTGTTCCAATGGCATTCTGTGCAATGGGAATCAACAGGAAAGGATTTGTTCCAATGGCGTCTGAGAAGTAGCAATGAACAGGGAAGGATTTGTTCCAATGGCATTCTGTGCAATGGGAATGAACAGGAAAGGATTTGTTCCAATGGCGTTCTGAGAAGTAGGGATGAACTGGGAAGGATTTTTTCCATTGGCGTTCTGAGAAGTAGGAATGACCAGGAAAGGATTTGTTCCAATGGCATTCTGTGCAGTGGGAGTGAACAGGGTAAGGATTTGTTCCAATGGCATTCTGTGCAATGGGAATTAACAGGAAAGGATTTGTTCGAATGGCATTCTGTGCAATGGGAGTGAAGAGGAAAGGATTTGTTCCAATGGCATTCTGTGCAATGGGAGTGAAGAGGAAAGGATTTGTTCCAATGGCATTCTGTGCAATGGGAGTGAAGAGGAAAGGATTTGTTCCAATGGCATTCTGTGCAATGGGAGTGAACAGGAAAGGATTTGTTCCAATGGTATCCTGCACAATGGGAGTGAACAGGGTAAGGATTTGTTCCAATGGCATTCTGTGCAATGGGAGTGAACAGGAAAGGATTTGTTCAAATGGTATCCTGCACAATGGGAGTGAACAGGGTAAGGATTTGTTCCAATGGCATTCAGTGCAATGGGAGTGAACAGGAAAGGATTTGTTCCAATTGTATCCTGCACAATGGGAATGAACAGGAAAGGATTTGTTGCAATGACATTCTGTGCAGTGGGAGTGAACAGGAAAGGATTTGTTCCAATGGCATTCTGTGCAGTCGGAAAGAACAGGAATGGATTTGTTCCAATGGCATTCTGTGCAGTGGGAATGAACAGGAAAGGATTTGTTCGAATGGCGTTCTCAGAAGTAGGAATGAACAGGAAAGGATTTGCTCCAATGGCATTCTGTGCAGTGGGAATAAACAGGAAAGGATTTGTTCCAATGGCATTCTGTGCAGTGGGAATGAAGAGGAAAGGATTTGTTCCAATGGCGTTCTGAGAAGTAGGAATGAACAGGGAAGGATTTGTTCCATTGGTGTTCTGAGAAGTAGGGATGAAAAGGAAAGGATTTGTTCCAATGGCATTCTGTGCAGTGGGAGTGAACAGGGTGAGAATTTGTTCCAATGGCATTCTGTGCAATGGGAGTGAACAGGAAAGGATTTGTTCCAATGGCGTTCTGTGCAATGGGAGTGAACAGGAAAGAATTTGTTCCAATGGTATCCTGCACAATGGGAGTGAACAGGGTATGGATTTGTTCCAATGGCGTTCTGTGCAATGGGAGTGAAGAGGAAAGGATTTGTTCCAATGGCATTCTGTGCAATGGGAGTGAACAGGAAAGGATTTGTTCCAATGGCATTCTGTGCAATGGGAGTGAACAGGAAAGGATTTGTTCCAATGGTATCCTGCACAATGGGAGTGAACAGGGTAAGGATTTGTTTCAATGGCATTCTGTGCAATGGGAGTGAACAGGAAAGGATTTGTTCAAATGGTATCCTGCACAATGGGAGTGAACAGGGTAAGGATTTGTTCCAATGACATTCTGTGCAATGGGAGTGAACAAGAAAGGATTTGTTGCAATGACATTCTGTGCAATGGGAGTGAACAAGAAAGGATTTGTTCCAATGGCAATCTGTGCAGTGGGAATGAACACGAAAGGAGTTGTTTCACTGGTATCCTGCACAATGGGAATGATCAGGAAAGGATTTGTTTCAATGGCATTCTGTGCAATGGGAATGAACAGGAAAGGATTTGTTGCAATGAAATTCTGTGCAGTGGGAGTGAACAGGAAAGGATTTGTTTCACTGGTATCCTGCACAATGGGAGTGAACAGGAAAGGATTTGTTGCAATGAAATTCTGTGCAATGGGAATGAACAGGAAAGGATTTGTTGCAATGGCATTCTGTGCAGTGGGAATGAACAAGAAAGGATTTGTTTCAATGACATTCTGTGCAGTGGGAATGAACAGGAAAGGATTTGTTTCAATGGCATTCTGTGCAGTGGGAATGAACAAGAAAGGATTTGTTGCAATGAAATTATGTGCAGTGGGAATGAACAGGAAAGGATTTGTTGCAATGACATTCTGTGCAGTGGGAGTGAACAGGAAAGGATTTGTTCCAATGGCGTCTGAGAAGTAGGAATGAACAGGGAAGGATTTGTTCCAATGGCATTCTGTGCAATGGGAATTAACAGGAAAGGATTTGTTCGAATGGCGTTCTCAGAAGTAGGAATGAACAGGAAAGGATTTGCTCCAATGGCATTCTGTGCAGTGGGAATTAACAGGAAAGGATTTGTTCCAATGGTGTTCTGAGAAGTAGGACTGAACAGGAATGGATTTCTTCCAATGGCGTTCTGAGAAGTAGGAATGAACAGGAAAGGATTTGTTCCAATGGCATTCTGTGCAATGGGAATCAACAGGAAAGGATTTGTTCCAATGGCGTCTGAGAAGTAGCAATGAACAGGGAAGGATTTGTTCCAATGGCATTCTGTGCAATGGGAATGAACAGGAAAGGATTTGTTCCAATGGCGTTCTGAGAAGTAGGGATGAACTGGGAAGGATTTGTTCCATTGGCGTTCTGAGAAGTAGGAATGACCAGGAAAGGATTTGTTCCAATGGCATTCTGTGCAGTGGGAGTGAACAGGGTAAGGATTTGTTCCAATGGCATTCTGTGCAATGGGAATTAACAGGAAAGGATTTGTTCGAATGGCATTCTGTGCAATGGGAGTGAAGAGGAAAGGATTTGTTCCAATGGCATTCTGTGCAATGGGAGTGAAGAGGAAAGGATTTGTTCCAATGGCATTCTGTGCAATGGGAGTGAAGAGGAAAGGATTTGTTCCAATGGCATTCTGTGCAATGGGAGTGAACAGGAAAGGATTTGTTCCAATGGTATCCTGCACAATGGGAGTGAACAGGGTAAGGATTTGTTCCAATGGCATTCTGTGCAATGGGAGTGAACAGGAAAGGATTTGTTCAAATGGTATCCTGCACAATGGGAGTGAACAGGGTAAGGATTTGTTCCAATGGCATTCTGTGCAATGGGAGTGAAGAGGAAAGGATTTGTTCCAATGGCATTCTGTGCAATGGGAGTGAACAGGAAAGGATTTGTTCAAATGGTATCCTGCACAATGGGAGTGAACAGGGTAAGGATTTGTTCCAATGGCATTCAGTGCAATGGGAGTGAACAGGAAAGGATTTGTTCCAATTGTATCCTGCACAATGGGAATGAACAGGAAAGGATTTGTTGCAATGACATTCTGTGCAGTGGGAGTGAACAGGAAAGGATTTGTTCCAATGGCATTCTGTGCAGTCGGAAAGAACAGGAATGGATTTGTTCCAATGGCATTCTGTGCAGTGGGAATGAACAGGAAAGGATTTGTTCGAATGGCGTTCTCAGAAGTAGGAATGAACAGGAAAGGATTTGCTCCAATGGCATTCTGTGCAGTGGGAATAAACAGGAAAGGATTTGTTCCAATGGCATTCTGTGCAGTGGGAATGAACAGGAAAGGATTTGTTCCAATGGCGTTCTGAGAAGTAGGAATGAACAGGGAAGGATTTGTTCCATTGGTGTTCTGAGAAGTAGGGATGAAAAGGAAAGGATTTGTTCCAATGGCATTCTGTGCAGTGGGAGTGAACAGGGTGAGAATTTGTTCCAATGACATTCTGTGCAATGGGAGTGAACAGGAAAGGATTTGTTCCAATGGCGTTCTGTGCAATGGGAGTGAACAGGAAAGAATTTGTTCCAATGGTATCCTGCACAATGGGAGTGAACAGGGTATGGATTTGTTCCAATGGCGTTCTGTGCAATGGGAGTGAAGAGGAAAGGATTTGTTCCAATGGCATTCTGTGCAATGGGAGTGAAGAGGAAAGGATTTGTTCCAATGGCATTCTGTGCAATGGGAGTGAACAGGAAAGGATTTGTTCCAATGGCAATCTGTGCATTGGGAATGAACACGAAAGGATTTGTTTCACTGGTATCCTGCACAATGGGAATGATCAGGAAAGGATTTGTTTCAATGGCATTCTGTGCAATGGGAGTGAAGAGGAAAGGATTTGTTCCAATGGCATTCTGTGCAATGGGAGTGAACAGGAAAGGATTTGTTCCAATGGCAATCTGTGCATTGGGAATGAACACGAAAGGATTTGTTTCACTGGTATCCTGCACAATGGGAATGAACAGGAAAGGATTTGTTGCAATGGCATTCTGTGCAGTGGGAATGAACAAGAAAGGATTTGTTGCAATGACATTCTGTGCAGTGGGAATGAACAGGAAAGGATTTGTTTCAATGGCATTCTGTGCAGTGGGAATGAACAAGAAAGGATTTGTTGCAATGAAATTATGTGCAGTGGGAATGAACAGGAAAGGATTTGTTGCAATGACATTCTGTGCAGTGGGAGTGAACAGGAAAGGATTTGTTCCAATGGCGTCTGAGAAGTAGGAATGAACAGGGAAGGATTTGTTCCAATGGCATTCTGTGCAATGGGAATTAACAGGAAAGGATTTGTTCGAATGGCGTTCTCAGAAGTAGGAATGAACAGGAAAGGATTTGCTCCAATGGCATTCTGTGCAGTGGGAATTAACAGGAAAGGATTTGTTCCAATGGTGTTCTGAGAAGTAGGAATGAACAGGAATGGATTTCTTCCAATGGCGTTCTGAGAAGTAGGAATGAACAGGAAAGGATTTGTTCCAATGGCATTCTGTGCAATGGGAATCAACAGGAAAGGATTTGTTCCAATGGCGTCTGAGAAGTAGCAATGAACAGGGAAGGATTTGTTCCAATGGCATTCTGTGCAATGGGAATGAACAGGAAAGGATTTGTTCCAATGGCGTTCTGAGAAGTAGGGATGAACTGGGAAGGATTTGTTCCATTGGCGTTCTGAGAAGTAGGAATGACCAGGAAAGGATTTGTTCCAATGGCATTCTGTGCAGTGGGAGTGAACAGGGTAAGGATTTGTTCCAATGGCATTCTGTGCAATGGGAATTAACAGGAAAGGATTTGTTCGAATGGCATTCTGTGCAATGGGAGTGAAGAGGAAAGGATTTGTTCCAATGGCATTCTGTGCAATGGGAGTGAAGAGGAAAGGATTTGTTCCAATGGCATTCTGTGCAATGGGAGTGAAGAGGAAAGGATTTGTTCCAATGGCATTCTGTGCAATGGGAGTGAACAGGAAAGGATTTGTTCCAATGGTATCCTGCACAATGGGAGTGAACAGGGTAAGGATTTGTTCCAATGGCATTCTGTGCAATGGGAGTGAACAGGAAAGGATTTGTTCAAATGGTATCCTGCACAATGGGAGTGAACAGGGTAAGGATTTGTTCCAATGGCATTCTGTGCAATGGGAGTGAAGAGGAAAGGATTTGTTCCAATGGCATTCTGTGCAATGGGAGTGAACAGGAAAGGATTTGTTCAAATGGTATCCTGCACAATGGGAGTGAACAGGGTAAGGATTTGTTCCAATGGCATTCAGTGCAATGGGAGTGAACAGGAAAGGATTTGTTCCAATTGTATCCTGCACAATGGGAATGAACAGGAAAGGATTTGTTGCAATGACATTCTGTGCAGTGGGAGTGAACAGGAAAGGATTTGTTCCAATGGCATTCTGTGCAGTCGGAAAGAACAGGAATGGATTTGTTCCAATGGCATTCTGTGCAGTGGGAATGAACAGGAAAGGATTTGTTCGAATGGCGTTCTCAGAAGTAGGAATGAACAGGAAAGGATTTGCTCCAATGGCATTCTGTGCAGTGGGAATAAACAGGAAAGGATTTGTTCCAATGGCATTCTGTGCAGTGGGAATGAACAGGAAAGGATTTGTTCCAATGGCGTTCTGAGAAGTAGGAATGAACAGGGAAGGATTTGTTCCATTGGTGTTCTGAGAAGTAGGGATGAAAAGGAAAGGATTTGTTCCAATGGCATTCTGTGCAGTGGGAGTGAACAGGGTGAGAATTTGTTCCAATGACATTCTGTGCAATGGGAGTGAACAGGAAAGGATTTGTTCCAATGGCGTTCTGTGCAATGGGAGTGAACAGGAAAGAATTTGTTCCAATGGTATCCTGCACAATGGGAGTGAACAGGGTATGGATTTGTTCCAATGGCGTTCTGTGCAATGGGAGTGAAGAGGAAAGGATTTGTTCCAATGGCATTCTGTGCAATGGGAGTGAAGAGGAAAGGATTTGTTCCAATGGCATTCTGTGCAATGGGAGTGAACAGGAAAGGATTTGTTCCAATGGCAATCTGTGCATTGGGAATGAACACGAAAGGATTTGTTTCACTGGTATCCTGCACAATGGGAATGATCAGGAAAGGATTTGTTTCAATGGCATTCTGTGCAATGGGAATGAACAGGAAAGGATTTGTTGCAATGAAATTCTGTGCAGTGGGAGTGAACAGGAAAGGATTTGTTTCACTGGTATCCTGCACAATGGGAGTGAACAGGAAAGGATTTGTTGCAATGAAATTCTGTGCAATGGGAATGAACAGGAAAGGATTTGTTGCAATGAAATTCTGTGCAGTGGGACTGATCAGGAAAGCATTTGTTGCAATGGCATTCTGTGCAGTGGGAATGAACAAGAAAGGATTTGTTGCAATGACATTCTGTGCAGTGGGATTTAACAAGAAAGGATTTGTTGCAATGACATTCTGTGCAGTGGGAATGAACACGAAAGGATTTGTTGCAATGACATTCTGTGCAATGGGAGTGAACAGGAAAGGATTTGTTTCAATGGCATTCTGTGCAGTGGGAATGAACAAGAAAGGATTTGTTGCAATGACATTCTGTGCAGTGGGAATGAACAGGAAAGGATTTGTTTCAATGGCATTCTGTGCAGTGGGAATGAACAAGAAAGGATTTGTTGCAATGACATTCTGTGCAGTGGGATTTAACAAGAAAGGATTTGTTGCAATGACATTCTGTGCAGTGGGAATGAACACGAAAGGATTTGTTGCAATGACATTCTGTGCAATGGGAGTGAACAGGAAAGGATTTGTTTCAATGGCATTCTGTGCAGTGGGAATGAACAAGAAAGGATTTGTTGCAATGACATTCTGTGCAGTGGGAATGAACAGGAAAGGATTTGTTTCAATGGCATTCTGTGCAGTGGGAATGAACAAGAAAGGATTTGTTGCAATGACATTCTGTGCAGTGGGAATGAACAGGAAAGGATTTGTTGCAATGATATTCTGTGCAGTGGGAGTGAACAGGAAAGGATTTGTTGCAATGACATTCTGTGCAGTGGGAATGAACACGAAAGGATTTGTTGCAATGGCATTCTGTGCAGTGGGAATGATCAGGAAAGGATTCGTTGCAATGGCATTCTGTGCAATGGGAGTGAACAGGAAAGGATTTGTTGCAATGGCATTCTGTGCAATGGGAATGAACAGGAAAGGATTTGTTGCAATGGCAATCTGTGCAGTGGGAATGAACAGGAAAGGATTTGTTCCAATGGCAATCTGTGCAGTGGGAATGAACAGGAAAGGATTTGTTCCAATGGCATTCTGTGCAGTCGGAATGAACAGGAAAGGATTTGTTTCACTGGTATCCTACACAATGGGAATGAGGGAAGGATTTGTTCCAATGGCATTCTGTGCAATGGGAATTAACAGGAAAGGATTTGTTCGAATGGCGTTCTCAGAAGTAGGAATGAACAGGAAAGGATTTGCTCCAATGGCATTCTGTGCAGTGGGAATGAACAGGAAAGGATTTTTCCAATGGCATTCTGTGCAATGGGAGTGAACAGGAAAGGATTTGTTCCAATGGCATTCTGTGCAATGGGAATTAACACGAAAGGATTTGTTCCAATGGTGTTCTGAGAAGTAGGAATGAACAGGAATGGATTTCTTCCAATGGCGTTCTGTGCAATGGGAATCAACAGGAAAGGATTTGTTCCAATGGCGTTCTGAGAAGTAGGAATGAACAGGGTAAGGATTTGTTCCAATGGCATTCAGTGCAATGGGAGTGAACAGGAAAGGATTTGTTCCAATTGTATCCTGCACAATGGGAATGAACAGGAAAGGATTTGTTGCAATGACATTCTGTGCAATGGGAGTGAACGAGAAAGGATTTGTTGCAATGACATTCTGTGCAATGGGAGTGAACAAGAAAGAATTAGAATTAGAATTAGAATATTACAGCGCAGTACAGGCCCTTCGGCCCTCGATGTTGCGCCAAGCTGTGAAACCATCTGACCTACACTATTCCATTTTCATCCATGTGTCTATCCAATGTCCACTTAACTGCCCTTAAAGTTGGCGAATCTACTACTGCTGCAGGCAGGGTATTCCACGCCCTTACTACTCTCTGAGTAAAGAAACTACCTCTCACATCTGTCCTATATCTATCACCCCTCAACTTGAAGCTATGTCCCCTCGTGTTTGCCATCACCATCCGAGGAAAAAGACGCTCACTATCCACCCTATCTAACCCTCTGATTATCTTATATGTCTCTATTAAGTCACCTCTCCTCCTCCTTCTCTCCAACAAAAACAACCTCAAGTCCCTCAGCCTTTCCTCGTAAGACCTTCCCGCCATACCAGGCAACATCCTAGTAAATCTCCTAGTAAAGGATTTGTTGCAATGACATTCTGTGCAGTGGGAATGAAGAAGAAAGGATTTGTTCCAAAGGGCATTCTGTGCAGTGGGAATGAACACGAAAGGATTTGTTTCACTGGTATCCTGCGCAATGGGAATGATCAGGAAAGCATTTGTTTCAATGGCATTCTGTGCAGTGGGAATGAACAAGAAAGGATTTTTTGCAATGACATTCTGTGCAGTGGGAATGAACAGGAAAGGATTTGTTGCAATGACATTCTGTGCAGTGGGAGTGAACAAGAAAGGATTTGTTGCAATGACATTCTGTGCAGTGGGAATTTACAGGAAAGGATTTGTTGCAATGACATTCTGTGCAGTGGGAATGAACAGGAAAGGATTTGTTGCAATGACATTCTGTGCAGTGGGAATGAACACGAAAGGATTTGTTGCAATGACATTCTGTGCAATGGGAGTGAACAGGAAAGGATTTGTTTCAATGGCATTCTGTGCAGTGGGAATGAACAAGAAAGGATTTGTTGCAATGACATTCTGTGCAGTGGGAATGAACAGGAAAGGATTTGTTTCAATGGCATTCTGTGCAGTGGGAATGAACAAGAAAGGATTTGTTGCAATGACATTATGTGCAGTGGGAATGAACAGGAAAGGATTTGTTGCAATGACATTCTGTGCAGTGGGAGTGAACAGGAAAGGATTTGTTCCAATGGCGTCTGAGAAGTAGGAATGAACAGGGAAGGATTTGTTCCAATGGCATTCTGTGCAATGGGAATTAACAGGAAAGGATTTGTTCGAATGGCGTTCTCAGAAGTAGGAATGAACAGGAAAGGATTTGCTCCAATGGCATTCTGTGCAGTGGGAATTAACAGGAAAGGATTTGTTCCAATGGTGTTCTGAGAAGTAGGAATGAACAGGAATGGATTTCTTCCAATGGCGTTCTGAGAAGTAGGAATGAACAGGAAAGGATTTGTTCCAATGGCATTCTGTGCAATGGGAATCAACAGGAAAGGATTTGTTCCAATGGCGTCTGAGAAGTAGCAATGAACAGGGAAGGATTTGTTCCAATGGCATTCTGTGCAATGGGAATGAACAGGAAAGGATTTGTTCCAATGGCGTTCTGAGAAGTAGGGATGAACTGGGAAGGATTTGTTCCATTGGCGTTCTGAGAAGTAGGAATGACCAGGAAAGGATTTGTTCCAATGGCATTCTGTGCAGTGGGAGTGAACAGGGTAAGGATTTGTTCCAATGGCATTCTGTGCAATGGGAATTAACAGGAAAGGATTTGTTCGAATGGCATTCTGTGCAATGGGAGTGAAGAGGAAAGGATTTGTTCCAATGGCATTCTGTGCAATGGGAGTGAAGAGGAAAGGATTTGTTCCAATGGCATTCTGTGCAATGGGAGTGAACAGGAAAGGATTTGTTCCAATGGTATCCTGCACAATGGGAGTGAACAGGGTCAGGATTTGTTCCAATGGCATTCTGTGCAATGGGAGTGAACAGGAAAGGATTTGTTCAAATGGTATCCTGCACAATGGGAGTGAACAGGGTAAGGATTTGTTCCAATGGCATTCAGTGCAATGGGAGTGAACAGGAAAGGATTTGTTCCAATTGTATCCTGCACAATGGGAATGAACAGGAAAGGATTTGTTGCAATGACATTCTGTGCAGTGGGAGTGAACAGGAAAGGATTTGTTCCAATGGCATTCTGTGCAGTCGGAAAGAACAGGAATGGATTTGTTCCAATGGCATTCTGTGCAGTGGGAATGAACAGGAAAGGATTTGTTCGAATGGCGTTCTCAGAAGTAGGAATGAACAGGAAAGGATTTGCTCCAATGGCATTCTGTGCAGTGGGAATAAACAGGAAAGGATTTGTTCCAATGGCATTCTGTGCAGTGGGAGTGAACAGGGTGAGAATTTGTTCCAATGGCATTCTGTGCAATGGGAGTGAACAGGTAAGGATTTGTTCCAATGGCGTTCTGTGCATTTGGAGTGAACAGGAAAGAATTTGTTCCAATGGTATCCTGCACAATGGGAGTGAACAGGGTATGGATTTGTTCCAATGGCGTTCTGTGCAATGGGAGTGAAGAGGAAAGGATTTGTTCCAATGGCATTCTGTGCAATGGGAGTGAACAGGAAAGGATTTGTTCCAATGGCATTCTGTGCAATGGGAGTGAAGAGGAAAGGATTTGTTCCAATGGCATTCTGTGCAATGGGAGTGAACAGGAAAGGATTTGTTCCAATGGCAATCTGTGCATTGGGAATGAACATGAAAGGATTTGTTTCACTGGTATCCTGCACAATGGGAATGATCAGGAAAGGATTTGTTTCAATGGCATTCTGTGCAATGGGAATGAACAGGAAAGGATTTGTTGCAATGAAATTCTGTGCAGTGGGAGTGAACAGGAAAGGATTTGTTTCACTGGTATCCTGCACAATGGGAGTGAACAGGAAAGGATTTGTTGCAATGAAATTCTGTGCAATGGGAATGAACAGGAAAGGATTTGTTGCAATGAAATTCTGTGCAGTGGGACTGATCAGGAAAGCATTTGTTGCAATGGCATTCTGTGCAGTGGGAATGAACAAGAAAGGATTTGTTGCAATGACATTCTGTGCATTGGGATTTAACAAGAAAGGATTTGTTGCAATGACATTCTGTGCAGTGGGAATGAACACGAAAGGATTTGTTGCAATGACATTCTGTGCAATGGGAGTGAACAGGAAAGGATTTGTTTCAATGGCATTCTGTGCAGTGGGAATGAACAAGAAAGGATTTGTTGCAATGACATTCTGTGCAGTGGGAATGAACAGGAAAGGACTTGTTTCAATGGCATTCTGTGCAGTGGGAATGAACAAGAAAGGATTTGTTGCAATGACATTCTGTGCAGTGGGAATGAACAGGAAAGGATTTGTTGCAATGATATTCTGTGCAGTGGGAGTGAACAGGAAAGGATTTGTTGCAATGGCATTCTGTGCAGTGGGAATGATCAGGAAAGGATTCGTTGCAATGGCATTCTGTGCAATGGGAGTGAACAGGAAAGGATTTGTTGCAATGGCATTCTGTGCAATGGGAGTGAACAGGAAAGGATTTGTTGCAATGGCAATCTGTGCAGTGGGAATGAACAGGAAAGGATTTGTTGCAATGGCAATCTGTGCAGTGGGAATGAACAGGAAAGGATTTGTTCCAATGGCAATCTGTGCAGTGGGAATGATCAGGAAAGGATTTGTTCCAATGGCATTCTGTGCAGTCGGAATGAACAGGAAAGGATTTGTTTCACTGGTATCCTACACAATGGGAATGAACAGGGAAGGATTTGTTCCAATGGCATTCTGTGCAATGGGAATTAACAGGAAAGGATTTGTTCGAATGGCGTTCTCAGAAGTAGGAATGAACAGGAAAGGATTTGCTCCAATGGCATTCTGTGCAGTGGGAATGAACAGGAAAGGATTTTTCCAATGGCATTCTGTGCAATGGGAGTGAACAGGAAAGGATTTGTTCCAATGGCATTCTGTGCAATGGGAATTAACAGGAAAGGATTTGTTCCAATGGTGTTCTGAGAAGTAGGAATGAACAGGAATGGATTTCTTCCAATGGCGTTCTGAGAAGTAGGAATGAACAGGAAGGGATTTGTTCCAATGGCATTCTGTGCAATGGGAATCAACAGGAAAGGATTTGTTCCAATGGCGTTCTGAGAAGTAAGAATGAACAGGGAAGGATTTGTTCCAATGGCATTCTGAGAAGTAGGAATGACCAGTAAAGGATTTGTTCCAATGGCATTCTGTGCAGTGGGAGTGAACAGGGTAAGGATTTGTTCCAATGGCATTCTGTGCAATGGGAGTGAAGAGGAAAGGATTTGTTCCAATGGCATTCTGTGCAATGGGAGTGAAGAGGAAAGGATTTGTTCAAATGGTATCCTGCACAATGGGAGTGAACAGGGTAAGGATTTATTCCAATGGCATTCTGTGCAATGGGAGTGAACAGGAAAGGATTTGTTCAAATGGTATCCTGCACAATGGGAGTGAACAGGGTAAGGATTTGTTCCAATGGCATTCAGTGCAATGGGAGTGAACAGGAAAGGATTTGTTCCAATTGTATCCTGCACAATGGGAATGAACAGGAAAGGATTTGTTGCAATGACATTCTGTGCAATGGGAGTGAACGAGAAAGGATTTGTTGCAATGACATTCTGTGCAATGGGAGTGAACAAGAAAGAATTAGAATTAGAATTAGAATATTACAGCGCAGTACAGGCCTTTCGGCCCTCGATGTTGCGCCGAGCTGTGAAACCATCTGACCTACACTATTCCATTTTCATCAATGTGTCTATCCAATGTCCACTTAAATGCCCTTAAAGTTGGCGAATCTACTACTGCTGCAGGCAGGGTATTCCACGCCCTTACTACTCTCTGAGTAAAGAAACTACCTCTCACATCTGTCCTATATCTATCACCCCTCAACTTGAAGCTATGTCCCCTCGTGTTTGCCATCACCATCCGAGGAAAAAGACGCTCACTATCCACCCTATCTAACCCTCTGATTATCTTATATGTCTCTATTAAGTCACCTCTCCTCCTCCTTCTCTCCAACGAAAACAACCTCAAGTCCCTCAGCCTTTCCTCGTAAGACCTTCCCTCCATACCAGGCAACATCCTAGTAAATCTCCTAGTAAAGGATTTGTTGCAATGACATTCTGTGCAGTGGGAATGAAGAAGAAAGGATTTGTTCCAAAGGGCATTCTGTGCAGTGGGAATGAACACGAAAGGATTTGTTTCACTGGTATCCTGCGCAATGGGAATGATCAGGAAAGCATTTGTTTCAATGGCATTCTGTGCAGTGGGAATGAACAAGAAAGGATTTTTTGCAATGACATTCTGTGCAGTGGGAATGAACAGGAAAGGATTTGTTGCAATGACATTCTGTGCAGTGGGAGTGAACAAGAAAGGATTTGTTGCAATGACATTCTGTGCAGTGGGAATGTACAGGAAAGGATTTGTTGCAATGACATTCTGTGCAGTGGGAATGAACAGGAAAGGATTTGTTGCAATGACATTCTGTGCAGTGGGAATGAACACGAAAGGATTTGTTGCAATGACATTCTGTGCAATGGGAGTGAACAGGAAAGGATTTGTTTCAATGGCATTCTGTGCAGTGGGAATGAACAAGAAAGGATTTGTTGCAATGACATTCTGTGCAGTGGGAATGAACAGGAAAGGATTTGTTTCAATGGCATTCTGTGCAGTGGGAATGAACAAGAAAGGATTTGTTGCAATGACATTCTGTGCAGTGGGAATGAACAGGAAAGGATTTGTTGCAATGACATTCTGTGCAGTGGGAGTGAACAGGAAAGGATTTGTTCCAATGGCGTCTGAGAAGTCGGAATGAACAGGGAAGGATTTGTTCCAATGGCATTCTGTGCAATGGGAATTAACAGGAAAGGATTTGTTCGAATGGCGTTCTCAGAAGTAGGAATGAACAGGAAAGGATTTGCTCCAATGGCATTCTGTGCAGTGGGAATTAACAGGAAAGGATTTGTTCCAATGGTGTTCTGAGAAGTAGGAATGAACAGGAATGGATTTCTTCCAATGGCGTTCTGAGAAGTAGGAATGAACAGGAAAGGATTTGTTCCAATGGCATTCTGTGCAATGGGAATCAACAGGAAAGGATTTGTTCCAATGGCGTCTGAGAAGTAGCAATGAACAGGGAAGGATTTGTTCCAATGGCATTCTGTGCAATGGGAATGAACAGGAAAGGATTTGTTCCAATGGCGTTCTGAGAAGTAGGGATGAACTGGGAAGGATTTGTTCCATTGGCGTTCTGAGAAGTAGGAATGACCAGGAAAGGATTTGTTCCAATGGCATTCTGTGCAGTGGGAGTGAACAGGGTTAGGATTTGTTCCAATGGCATTCTGTGCAATGGGAATTAACAGGAAAGGATTTGTTCCAATGGCATTCTGTGCAGTGGGAGTGAACAGGGTAAGGATTTGTTCTAATGGCATTCTGTGCAATGGGAATTAACAGGAAAGGATTTGTTCGAATGGCATTCTGTGCAATGAGAGTGAAGAGGAAAGGATTTGTTCCAATGGCATTCTGTGCAATGGGAGTGAAGAGGAAAGGATTTGTTCCAATGGCATTCTGTGCAATGGGAGTGAACAGGAAAGGATTTGTTCCAATGGTATCCTGCACAATGGGAGTGAACAGGGTAAGGATTTGTTCCAATGGCATTCTGTGCAATGGGAGTGAACAGGAAAGGATTTGTTCAAATGGTATCCTGCACAATGGGAGTGAACAGGGTAAGGATTTGTTCCAATGACATTCTGTGCAGTGGGAGTGAACAGGAAAGGATTTGTTCCAATGGCATTCTGTGCAGTCGGAAAGAACAGGAATGGATTTGTTCCAATGGCATTCTGTGCAGTGGGAGTGAACAGGAAAGGATTTGTTCGAATGGCGTTCTCAGAAGTAGGAATGAACAGGAAAGGATTTGCTCCAATGGCATTCTGTGCAGTGGGAATAAACAGGAAAGGATTTGTTCCAATTGCATTCTGTGCAGTGGGAATGAACAGGAAAGGATTTGTTCCAATGGCGTTCTGAGAAGTAGGAATGAACAGGGAAGGATTTGTTCCATTGGTGTTCTGTGCAGTGGGAGTGAACAGGGTGAGAATTTGTTCCAATGGCATTCTGTGCAATGGGAGTGAACAGGAAAGGATTTGTTCCAATGGCGTTCTGTGCAATGGGAGTGAACAGGAAAGAATTTGTTCCAATGGTATCCTGCACAATGGGAGTGAACAGGGTATGGATTTGTTCCAATGGCGTTCTGTGCAATGGGAGTGAAGAGGAAAGGATTTGTTCCAATGGCATTCTGTGCAATGGGAGTGAACAGGAAAGGATTTGTTCCAATGGCATTCTGTGCAATGGGAGTGAACAGGAAAGGATTTGTTCCAATGGTATCCTGCACAATGGGAGTGAACAGGGTAAGGATTTGTTTCAATGGCATTCTGTGCAATGGGAGTGAACAGGAAAGGATTTGTTCAAATGGTATCCTGCACAATGGGAGTGAACAGGGTAAGGATTTGTTCCAATGACATTCTGTGCAATGGGAGTGAACAAGAAAGGATTTGTTGCAATGACATTCTGTGCAATGGGAGTGAACAAGAAAGGATTTGTTCCAATGGCAATCTGTGCAGTGGGAATGAACACGAAAGGATTTGTTTCACTGGTATCCTGCACAATGGGAATGATCAGGAAAGGATTCGTTTCAATGGCATTCTGTGCAATGGGAATGAACAGGAAAGGATTTGTTGCAATGAAATTCTGTGCAGTGGGAGTGAACAGGAAAGGATTTGTTTCACTGGTATCCTGCGCAATGGGACTGATCAGGAAAGCATTTGTTGCAATGGCATTCTGTGCAGTGGGAATGAACAAGAAAGGATTTTTTGCAATGACATCCTGTGCAGTGGGAATGAACAGGAAAGGATTTGTTGCAATGACATTCTGTGCAGTGGGATTTAACAAGAAAGGATTTGTTGCAATGACATTCTGTGCAGTGGGAATGTACAGGAAAGGATTTGTTGCAATGTCATTCTGTGCAGTGGGAATGAACACGAAAGGATTTGTTGCAATGACATTCTGTGCAGTGGGAATGAACACGAAAGGATTTGTTGCAATGACATTCTGTGCAATGGGAGTGAACAGGAAAGGATTTGTTTCAATGGCATTCTGTGCAGTGGGAATGAACAAGAAAGGATTTGTTGCAATGACATTCTGTGCAGTGGGAATGAACAGGAAAGGATTTGTTTCAATGGCATTCTGTGCAGTGGGAATGAACAAGAAAGGATTTGTTGCAATGACATTATGTGCAGTGGGAATGAACAGGAAAGGATTTGTTGCAATGACATTCTGTGCAGTGGGAGTGAACAGGAAAGGATTTGTTCCAATGGCGTCTGAGAAGTAGGAATGAACAGGGAAGGATTTGTTCCAATGGCATTCTGTGCAATGGGAATTAACAGGAAAGGATTTGTTCGAATGGCGTTCTCAGAAGTAGGAATGAACAGGAAAGGATTTGCTCCAATGGCATTCTGTGCAGTGGGAATTAACAGGAAAGGATTTGTTCCAATGGTGTTCTGAGAAGTAGGAATGAACAGGAATGGATTTCTTCCAATGGCGTTCTGAGAAGTAGGAATGAACAGGAAAGGATTTGTTCCAATGGCATTCTGTGCAATGGGAATCAACAGGAAAGGATTTGTTCCAATGGCGTCTGAGAAGTAGCAATGAACAGGGAAGGATTTGTTCCAATGGCATTCTGTGCAATGGGAATGAACAGGAAAGGATTTGTTCCAATGGCGTTCTGAGAAGTAGGGATGAACTGGGAAGGATTTGTTCCAATGGCATTCTGTGCAGTGGGAGTGAACAGGGTAAGGATTTGTTCCAATGGCATTCTGTGCAATGGGAATTAACAGGAAAGGATTTGTTCGAATGGCATTCTGTGCAATGGGAGTGAAGAGGAAAGGATTTGTTCCAATGGCATTCTGTGCAATGGGAGTGAAGAGGAAAGGATTTGTTCCAATGGCATTCTGTGCAATGGGAGTGAACAGGAAAGGATTTGTTCCAATGGTATCCTGCACAATGGGAGTGAACAGGGTAAGGATTTGTTCCAATGGCATTCTGTGCAATGGGAGTGAACAGGAAAGGATTTGTTCAAATGGTATCCTGCACAATGGGAGTGAACAGGGTAAGGATTTGTTCCAATGGGATTCAGTGCAATGGGAGTGAACAGG
Organism: Heterodontus francisci; assembly: GCF_036365525.1. Taxonomy (NCBI): domain Eukaryota; kingdom Metazoa; phylum Chordata; class Chondrichthyes; order Heterodontiformes; family Heterodontidae; genus Heterodontus; species Heterodontus francisci. Next base: position 193,016,553 of record NC_090373.1, read on the forward strand.
AAAGGATTTGTTCCAATTGTATCCTGCACAATGGGAATGAACAGGAAAGGATTTGTTGCAATGACATTCTGTGCAGTGGGAGTGAACAGGAAAGGATTTGTTGCAATGACATTCTGTGCAGTGGGATTTAACAAGAAAGGATTTGTTGCAATGACATTCTGTGCAGTGGGAATGTACAGGAAAGGATTTGTTGCAATGTCATTCTGTGCAGTGGGAATGAACACGAAAGGATTTGTTGCAATGACATTCTGTGCAATGGGAGTGAACAGGAAAGGATTTGTTTCAATGGCATTCTGTGCAGTGGGAATGAACAAGAAAGGATTTGTTGCAATGACATTCTGTGCAGTGGGAATGAACAGGAAAGGATTTGTTTCAATGGCATTCTGTGCAGTGGGAATGAACAAGTAAGGATTTGTTGCAATGACATTCTGTGCAGTGGGAATGAACAGGAAAGGATTTGTTTCACTGGTATCCTACACAATGGGAATGAACAGGGAAGGATTTGTTCCAATGGCATTCTGTGCAATGGGAATTAACAGGAAAGGATTTGTTCGAATGGCGTTCTCAGAAGTAGGAATGAACAGGAAAGGATTTGCTCCAATGGCATTCTGTGCAGTGGGAATGAACAGGAAAGGATTTTTCCAATGGCATTCTGTGCAATGGGAGTGAACAGGAAAGGATTTGTTCCAATGGCATTCTGTGCAATGGGAATTAACAGGAAAGGATTTGTTCCAATGGTGTTCTGAGAAGTAGGAATGAACAGGAATGGATTTCTTCCAATGGCGTTCTGAGAAGTAGGAATGAACAGGAAGGGATTTGTTCCAATGGCGTTCTGAGAAGTAGGAATGAACAGGAAAGGATTTGTTCCAATTGTATCCTGCACAATGGGAATGAACAGGAAAGGATTTGTTGCAATGACATTCTGTGCAATGGGAGTGAACGAGAAAGGATTTGTTGCAATGACATTCTGTGCAATGGGAGTGAACAAGAAAGAATTAGAATTAGAATTAGAATATGACAGCGCAGTACAGGCCCTTCGGCCCTCGATGTTGCGCCGAGCTGTGAAACCATCTGACCTACACTATTCCATTTTCATCCATGTGTCTATCCAATGTCCACTTAAATGCCCTTAACGTTGGCGAATCTACTTCTGCTGCAGGCAGGGTATTCCACGCCCTTACTACTCTCTGAGTAAAGAAACTACCTCTCACATCTGTCCTATATCTATCACCCCTCAACTTGAAGCTATGTCCCCTCGTGTTTGCCATCACCATCCGAGGAAAAAGACGCTCACTATCCACCCTATCTAACCCTCTGATTATCTTATATGTCTCTATTAAGTCACCTCTCCTCCTCCTTCTCTCCAACGAAAACAACCTCAAGTCCCTCAGCCTTTCCTCGTAAGACCTTCCCTCCATACCAGGCAACATCCTAGTAAATCTCCTAGTAAAGGATTTGTTGCAATGACATTCTGTGCAGTGGGAATGAAGAAGAAAGGATTTGTTCCAAAGGGCATTCTGTGCAGTGGGAATGAACACGAAAGGATTTGTTTCACTGGTATCCTGCGCAATGGGAATGATCAGGAAAGCATTTGTTTCAATGGCATTCTGTGCAGTGGGAGTGAACAAGAAAGGATTTGTTGCAATGACATTCTGTGCAGTGGGAATGTACAGGAAAGGATTTGTTGCAATGACATTCTGTGCAGTGGGAATGAACACGAAAGGATTTGTTGCAATGACATTCTGTGCAATGGGAGTGAACAGGAAAGGATTTGTTTCAATGGCATTCTGTGCAGTGGGAGTGAACAAGAAAGGATTTGTTGCAATGACATTCTGTGCAGTGGGAATGTACAGGAAAGGATTTGTTGCAATGACATTCTGTGCAGTGGGAATGAACAGGAAAGGATTTGTTGCAATGACATTCTGTGCAGTGGGAATGAACACGAAAGGATTTGTTGCAATGACATTCTGTGCAATGGGAGTGAACAGGAAAGGATTTGTTTCAATGGCATTCTGTGCAGTGGGAATGAACAAGAAAGGATTTGTTGCAATGACATTCTGTGCAGTGGGAATGAACAGGAAAGGATTTGTTTCAATGGCATTCTGTGCAGTGGGAATGAACAAGAAAGGATTTGTTGCAATGACATTATGTGCAGTGGGAATGAACAGGAAAGGATTTGTTGCAATGACATTCTGTGCAGTGGGAGTGAACAGGAAAGGATTTGTTCCAATGGCGTCTGAGAAGTAGGAATGAACAGGGAAGGATTTGTTCCAATGGCATTCTGTGCAATGGGAATTAACAGGAAAGGATTTGTTCGAATGGCGTTCTCAGAAGTAGGAATGAACAGGAAAGGATTTGCTCCAATGGCATTCTGTGCAGTGGGAATTAACAGGAAAGGATTTGTTCCAATGGTGTTCTGAGAAGTAGGAATGAACAGGAATGGATTTCTTCCAATGGCGTTCTGAGAAGTAGGAATGAACAGGAAAGGATTTGTTCCAATGGCATTCTGTGCAATGGGAATCAACAGGAAAGGATTTGTTCCAATGGCGTCTGAGAAGTAGCAATGAACAGGGAAGGATTTGTTCCAATGGCATTCTGTGCAATGGGAATGAACAGGAAAGGATTTGTTCCAATGGCGTTCTGAGAAGTAGGGATGAACTGGGAAGGATTTGTTCCAATGGCATTCTGTGCAGTGGGAGTGAACAGGGTAAGGATTTGTTCCAATGGCATTCTGTGCAATGGGAATTAACAGGAAAGGATTTGTTCGAATGGCATTCTGTGCAATGGGAGTGAAGAGGAAAGGATTTGTTCCAATGGCATTCTGTGCAATGGGAGTGAAGAGGAAAGGATTTGTTCCAATGGCATTCTGTGCAATGGGAGTGAACAGGAAAGGATTTGTTCCAATGGTATCCTGCACAATGGGAGTGAACAGGGTAAGGATTTGTTCCAATGGCATTCTGTGCAATGGGAGTGAACAGGAAAGGATTTGTTCAAATGGTATCCTGCACAATGGGAGTGAACAGGGTAAGGATTTGTTCCAATGGCATTCAGTGCAATGGGAGTGAACAGGAAAGGATTTGTTCCAATTGTATCCTGCACAATGGGAATGAACAGGAAAGGATTTGTTGCAATGACATTCTGTGCAGTGGGAGTGAACAGGAAAGGATTTGTTCCAATGGCATTCTGTGCAGTCGGAAAGAACAGGAATGGATTTGTTCCAATGGCATTCTGTGCAGTGGGAATGAACAGGAAAGGATTTGTTCGAATGGCGTTCTCAGAAGTAGGAATGAACAGGAAAGGATTTGCTCCAATGGCATTCTGTGCAGTGGGAATAAACAGGAAAGGATTTGTTCCAATGGCATTCTGTGCAGTGGGAATGAACAGGAAAGGATTTGTTCCAATGGCGTTCTGAGAAGTAGGAATGAACAGGGAAGGATTTGTTCCATTGGTGTTCTGAGAAGTAGGGATGAAAAGGAAAGGATTTGTTCCAATGGCATTCTGTGCAGTGGGAGTGAACAGGGTGAGAATTTGTTCCAATGGCATTCTGTGCAATGGGAGTGAACAGGAAAGGATTTGTTCCAATGGCGTTCTGTGCAATGGGAGTGAACAGGAAAGAATTTGTTCCAATGGTATCCTGCACAATGGGAGTGAACAGGGTATGGATTTGTTCCAATGGCGTTCTGTGCAATGGGAGTGAAGAGGAAAGGATTTGTTCCAATGGCATTCTGTGCAATGGGAGTGAACAGGAAAGGATTTGTTCCAATGGCATTCTGTGCAATGGGAGTGAACAGGAAAGGATTTGTTCCAATGGTATCCTGCACAATGGGAGTGAACAGGGTAAGGATTTGTTTCAATGGCATTCTGTGCAATGGGAGTGAACAGGAAAGGATTTGTTCAAATGGTATCCTGCACAATGGGAGTGAACAGGGTAAGGATTTGTTCCAATGACATTCTGTGCAATGGGAGTGAACAAGAAAGGATTTGTTGCAATGACATTCTGTGCAATGGGAGTGAACAAGAAAGGATTTGTTCCAATGGCAATCTGTGCAGTGGGAATGAACACGAAAGGATTTGTTTCACTGGTATCCTGCACAATGGGAATGATCAGGAAAGGATTCGTTTCAATGGCATTCTGTGCAATGGGAATGAACAGGAAAGGATTTGTTGCAATGAAATTCTGTGCAGTGGGAGTGAACAGGAAAGGATTTGTTTCACTGGTATCCTGCGCAATGGGACTGATCAGGAAAGCATTTGTTGCAATGGCATTCTGTGCAGTGGGAATGAACAAGAAAGGATTTTTTGCAATGACATCCTGTGCAGTGGGAATGAACAGGAAAGGATTTGTTGCAATGACATTCTGTGCAGTGGGATTTAACAAGAAAGGATTTGTTGCAATGACATTCTGTGCAGTGGGAATGTACAGGAAAGGATTTGTTGCAATGACATTCTGTGCAGTGGGAATGAACACGAAAGGATTTGTTGCAATGACATTCTGTGCAATGGGAGTGAACAGGAAAGGATTTGTTTCAATGGCATTCTGTGCAGTGGGAATGAACAAGAAAGGATTTGTTGCAATGACATTCTGTGCAGTGGGAATGAACAGGAAAGGATTTGTTTCAATGGCATTCTGTGCAGTGGGAATGAACAAGAAAGGATTTGTTGCAATGACATTCTGTGCAGTGGGAATGAACAGGAAAGGATTTGTTTCACTGGTATCCTACACAATGGGAATGAACAGGGAAGGATTTGTTCCAATGGCATTCTGTGCAATGGGAATTAACAGGAAAGGATTTGTTCGAATGGCGTTCTCAGAAGTAGGAATGAACAGGAAAGGATTTGCTCCAATGGCATTCTGTGCAGTGGGAATGAACAGGAAAGGATTTTTCCAATGGCATTCTGTGCAATGGGAGTGAACAGGAAAGGATTTGTTCCAATGGTGTTCTGAGAAGTAGGAATGAACAGGAATGGATTTCTTCCAATGGCGTTCTGAGAAGTAGGAATGAACAGGAAGGGATTTGTTCCAATGGCGTTCTGAGAAGTAGGAATGAACAGGAAAGGATTTGTTCCAATTGTATCCTGCACAATGGGAATGAACAGGAAAGGATTTGTTGCAATGACATTCTGTGCAATGGGAGTGAACGAGAAAGGATTTGTTGCAATGACATTCTGTGCAATGGGAGTGAACAAGAAAGAATTAGAATTAGAATTAGAATATTACAGCGCAGTACAGGCCCTTCGGCCCTCGATGTTGCGCCGAGCTGTGAAACCATCTGACCTACACTATTCCATTTTCATCCATGTGTCTATCCAATGTCCACTTAAATGCCCTTAAAGTTGGCGAATCTACTTCTGCTGCAGGCAGGGTATTCCACGCCCTTACTACTCTCTGAGTAAAGAAACTACCTCTCACATCTGTCCTATATCTATCACCCCTCAACTTGAAGCTATGTCCCCTCGTGTTTGCCATCACCATCCGAGGAAAAAGACGCTCACTATCCACCCTATCTAACCCTCTGATTATCTTATATGTCTCTATTAAGTCACCTCTCCTCCTCCTTCTCTCCAACGAAAACAACCTCAAGTCCCTCAGCCTTTCCTCGTAAGACCTTCCCTCCATACCAGGCAACATCCTAGTAAATCTCCTAGTAAAGGATTTGTTGCAATGACATTCTGTGCAGTGGGAATGAAGAAGAAAGGATTTGTTCCAAAGGGCATTCTGTGCAGTGGGAATGAACACGAAAGGATTTGTTTCACTGGTATCCTGCGCAATGGGAATGATCAGGAAAGCATTTGTTTCAATGGCATTCTGTGCAGTGGGAATGAACAAGAAAGGATTTTTTGCAATGACATTCTGTGCAGTGGGAGTGAACAAGAAAGGATTTGTTGCAATGACATTCTGTGCAGTGGGAATGTACAGGAAAGGATTTGTTGCAATGACATTCTGTGCAGTGGGAATGAACAGGAAAGGATTTGTTGCAATGACATTCTGTGCAGTGGGAATGAACACGAAAGGATTTGTTGCAATGACATTCTGTGCAATGGGAATGAACAGGAAAGGATTTGTTTCAATGGCATTCTGTGCAGTGGGAATGAACAAGAAAGGATTTGTTGCAATGACATTATGTGCAGTGGGAATGAACAGGAAAGGATTTGTTGCAATGACATTCTGTGCAGTGGGAATTAACAGGAAAGGATTTGTTCCAATGGCGTCTGAGAAGTAGGAATGAACAGGGAAGGATTTGTTCCAATGGCATTCTGTGCAATGGGAATTAACAGGAAAGGATTTGTTCGAATGGCGTTCTCAGAAGTAGGAATGAACAGGAAAGGATTTGCTCCAATGGCATTCTGTGCAGTGGGAATTAACAGGAAAGGATTTGTTCCAATGGTGTTCTGAGAAGTAGGAATGAACAGGAATGGATTTCTTCCAATGGCGTTCTGAGAAGTAGGAATGAACAGGAAAGGATTTGTTCCAATGGCATTCTGTGCAATGGGAATCAACAGGAAAGGATTTGTTCCAATGGCGTCTGAGAAGTAGCAATGAACAGGGAAGGATTTGTTCCAATGGCATTCTGTGCAATGGGAATGAACAGGAAAGGATTTGTTCCAATGGCGTTCTGAGAAGTAGGGATGAACTGGGAAGGATTTGTTCCATTGGCGTTCTGAGAAGTAGGAATGACCAGGAAAGGATTTGTTCCAATGGCATTCTGTGCAGTGGGAATTAACAGGAAAGGATTTGTTCGAATGGCGTTCTCAGAAGTAGGAATGAACAGGAAAGGATTTGCTCCAATGGCATTCTGTGCAGTGGGAATGAACAGGAAAGGATTTTTCCAATGGCATTCTGTGCAATGGGAGTGAACAGGAAAGGATTTGTTCCAATGGTGTTCTGAGAAGTAGGAATGAACAGGAATGGATTTCTTCCAATGGCGTTCTGAGAAGTAGGAATGAACAGGAAGGGATTTGTTCCAATGGCGTTCTGAGAAGTAGGAATGAACAGGAAAGGATTTGTTCCAATTGTATCCTGCACAATGGGAATGAACAGGAAAGGATTTGTTGCAATGACATTCTGTGCAATGGGAGTGAACGAGAAAGGATTTGTTGCAATGACATTCTGTGCAATGGGAGTGAACAAGAAAGAATTAGAATTAGAATTAGAATATTACAGCGCAGTACAGGCCCTTCGGCCCTCGATGTTGCGCCGAGCTGTGAAACCATCTGACCTACACTATTCCATTTTCATCCATGTGTCTATCCAATGTCCACTTAAATGCCCTTAAAGTTGGCGAATCTACTTCTGCTGCAGGCAGGGTATTCCACGCCCTTACTACTCTCTGAGTAAAGAAACTACCTCTCACATCTGTCCTATATCTATCACCCCTCAACTTGAAGCTATGTCCCCTCGTGTTTGCCATCACCATCCGAGGAAAAAGACGCTCACTATCCACCCTATCTAACCCTCTGATTATCTTATATGTCTCTATTAAGTCACCTCTCCTCCTCCTTCTCTCCAACGAAAACAACCTCAAGTCCCTCAGCCTTTCCTCGTAAGACCTTCCCTCCATACCAGGCAACATCCTAGTAAATCTCCTAGTAAAGGATTTGTTGCAATGACATTCTGTGCAGTGGGAATGAAGAAGAAAGGACTTGTTCCAAAGGGCATTCTGTGCAGTGGGAATGAACACGAAAGGATTTGTTTCACTGGTATCCTGCGCAATGGGAATGATCAGGAAAGCATTTGTTTCAATGGCATTCTGTGCAGTGGGAATGAACAAGAAAGGATTTTTTGCAATGACATTCTGTGCAGTGGGAGTGAACAAGAAAGGATTTGTTGCAATGACATTCTGTGCAGTGGGAATGTACAGGAAAGGATTTGTTGCAATGACATTCTGTGCAGTGGGAATGAACAGGAAAGGATTTGTTGCAATGACATTCTGTGCAGTGGGAATGAACACGAAAGGATTTGTTGCAATGACATTCTGTGCAATGGGAATGAACAGGAAAGGATTTGTTTCAATGGCATTCTGTGCAGTGGGAATGAACAAGAAAGGATTTGTTGCAATGACATTATGTGCAGTGGGAATGAACAGGAAAGGATTTGTTGCAATGACATTCTGTGCAGTGGGAATTAACAGGAAAGGATTTGTTCCAATGGCGTCTGAGAAGTAGGAATGAACAGGGAAGGATTTGTTCCAATGGCATTCTGTGCAATGGGAATTAACAGGAAAGGATTTGTTCGAATGGCGTTCTCAGAAGTAGGAATGAACAGGAAAGGATTTGCTCCAATGGCATTCTGTGCAGTGGGAATTAACAGGAAAGGATTTGTTCCAATGGTGTTCTGAGAAGTAGGAATGAACAGGAATGGATTTCTTCCAATGGCGTTCTGAGAAGTAGGAATGAACAGGAAAGGATTTGTTCCAATGGCATTCTGTGCAATGGGAATCAACAGGAAAGGATTTGTTCCAATGGCGTCTGAGAAGTAGCAATGAACAGGGAAGGATTTGTTCCAATGGCATTCTGTGCAATGGGAATGAACAGGAAAGGATTTGTTCCAATGGCGTTCTGAGAAGTAGGGATGAACTGGGAAGGATTTGTTCCATTGGCGTTCTGAGAAGTAGGAATGACCAGGAAAGGATTTGTTCCAATGGCATTCTGTGCAGTGGGAGTGAACAGGGTAAGGATTTGTTCCAATGGCATTCTGTGCAATGGGAATTAACAGGAAAGGATTTGTTCGAATGGCATTCTGTGCAATGGGAGTGAAGAGGAAAGGATTTGTTCCAATGGCATTCTGTGCAATGGGAGTGAAGAGGAAAGGATTTGTTCCAATGGCATTCTGTGCAATGGGAGTGAACAGGAAAGGATTTGTTCCAATGGTATCCTGCACAATGGGAGTGAACAGGGTAAGGATTTGTTCCAATGGCATTCTGTGCAATAGGAGTGAACAGGAAAGGATTTGTTCAAATGGTATCCTGCACAATGGGAGTGAACAGGGTAAGGATTTGTTCCAATGGCATTCAGTGCAATGGGAGTGAACAGGAAAGGATTTGTTCCAATTGTATCCTGCACAATGGGAATGAACAGGAAAGGATTTGTTGCAATGACATTCTGTGCAGTGGGAGTGAACAGGAAAGGATTTGTTCCAATGGCATTCTGTGCAGTCGGAAAGAACAGGAATGGATTTGTTCCAATGGCATTCTGTGCAGTGGGAATGAACAGGAAAGGATTTGTTCGAATGGCGTTCTCAGAAGTAGGAATGAACAGGAAAGGATTTGTTGCAATGGCATTCTGTGCAGTGGGAATAAACAGGAAAGGATTTGTTCCAATGGCATTCTGTGCAGTGGGAATGAACAGGAAAGGATTTGTTCCAATGGCGTTCTGAGAAGTAGGAATGAACAGGGAAGGATTTGTTCCATTGGTGTTCTGAGAAGTAGGGATGAAAAGGAAAGGATTTGTTCCAATGGCATTCTGTGCAGTGGGAGTGAACAGGGTGAGAATTTGTTCCAATGGCATTCTGTGCAATGGGAGTGAACAGGAAAGGATTTGTTCCAATGGCCTTCTGTGCAATGGGAGTGAACAGGAAAGGATTTGTTCCAATGGCGTTCTGTGCAATGGGAGTGAACAGGAAAGGATTTGTTCCAATGGCATTCTGTGCAATGGGAGTGAACAGGAAAGGATTTGTTCCAATGGTATCCTGCACAATGGGAGTGAACAGGGTAAGGATTTGTTTCAATGGCATTCTGTGCAATGGGAGTGAACAGGAAAGGATTTGTTCAAATGGTATCCTGCACAATGGGAGTGAACAGGGTAAGGATTTGTTGCAATGACATTCTGTGCAATGGGAGTGAACAAGAAAGGATTTGTTCCAATGGCAATCTGTGCAGTGGGAATGAACACGAAAGGATTTGTTTCACTGGTATCCTGCACAATGGGAATGATCAGGAAAGGATTTGTTTCAATGGCATTCTGTGCAATGGGAATGAACAGGAAAGGATTTGTTGCAATGAAATTCTGTGCAGTGGGAGTGAACAGGAAAGGATTTGTTTCACTGGTATCCTGCGCAATGGGACTGATCAGGAAAGCATTTGTTGCAATGGCATTCTGTGCAGTGGGAATGAACAAGAAAGGATTTTTTGCAATGACATCCTGTGCAGTGGGAATGAACAGGAAAGGATTTGTTCCAATGGCGTTCTGAGAAGTAGGAATGAACAGGGAAGGATTTGTTCCATTGGTGTTCTGAGAAGTAGGGATGAAAAGGAAAGGATTTGTTCCAATGGCATTCTGTGCAGTGGGAGTGAACAGGGTGAGAATTTGTTCCAATGGCATTCTGTGCAATGGGAGTGAACAGGAAAGGATTTGTTCCAATGGCCTTCTGTGCAATGGGAGTGAACAGGAAAGGATTTGTTCCAATGGCGTTCTGTGCAATGGGAGTGAACAGGAAAGGATTTGTTCCAATGGCATTCTGTGCAATGGGAGTGAACAGGAAAGGATTTGTTCCAATGGTATCCTGCACAATGGGAGTGAACAGGGTAAGGATTTGTTTCAATGGCATTCTGTGCAATGGGAGTGAACAGGAAAGGATTTGTTCAAATGGTATCCTGCACAATGGGAGTGAACAGGGTAAGGATTTGTTGCAATGACATTCTGTGCAATGGGAGTGAACAAGAAAGGATTTGTTCCAATGGCAATCTGTGCAGTGGGAATGAACACGAAAGGATTTGTTTCACTGGTATCCTGCACAATGGGAATGATCAGGAAAGGATTTGTTTCAATGGCATTCTGTGCAATGGGAATGAACAGGAAAGGATTTGTTGCAATGAAATTCTGTGCAGTGGGAGTGAACAGGAAAGGATTTGTTTCACTGGTATCCTGCGCAATGGGACTGATCAGGAAAGCATTTGTTGCAATGGCATTCTGTGCAGTGGGAATGAACAAGAAAGGATTTTTTGCAATGACATCCTGTGCAGTGGGAATGAACAGGAAAGGATTTGTTGCAATGACATTCTGTGCAGTGGGATTTAACAAGAAAGGATTTGTTGCAATGACATTCTGTGCAGTGGGAATGTACAGGAAAGGATTTGTTGCAATGACATTCTGTGCAATGGGAGTGAACGAGAAAGGATTTGTTGCAATGACATTCTGTGCAATGGGAGTGAACAAGAAAGAATTAGAATTAGAATATTACAGCGCAGTACAGGCCCTTCGGCCCTCGATGTTGCGCCGAGCTGTGAAACCATCTGACCTACACTATTCCATTTTCATCCATGTGTCTATCCAATGTCCACTTAAATGCCCTTAAAGTTGGCGAATCTACTTCTGCTGCAGGCAGGGTATTCCACGCCCTTACTACTCTCTGAGTAAAGAAACTACCTCTCACATCTGTCCTATATCTATCACCCCTCAACTTGAAGCTATGTCCCCTCGTGTTTGCCATCACCATCCGAGGAAAAAGACGCTCACTATCCACCCTATCTAACCCTCTGATTATCTTATATGTCTCTATTAAGTCACCTCTCCTCCTCCTTCTCTCCAACGAAAACAACCTCAAGTCCCTCAGCCTTTCCTCGTAAGACCTTCCCTCCATACCAGGCAACATCCTAGTAAATCTCCTAGTAAAGGATTTGTTGCAATGACATTCTGTGCAGTGGGAATGAAGAAGAAAGGATTTGTTCCAAAGGGCATTCTGTGCAGTGGGAATGAACACGAAAGGATTTGTTTCACTGGTATCCTGCGCAATGGGAATGATCAGGAAAGCATTTGTTTCAATGGCATTCTGTGCAGTGGGAATGAACAAGAAAGGATTTTTTGCAATGACATTCTGTGCAGTGGGAGTGAACAAGAAAGGATTTGTTGCAATGACATTCTGTGCAGTGGGAATGTACAGGAAAGGATTTGTTGCAATGACATTCTGTGCAGTGGGAATGAACAGGAAAGGATTTGTTGCAATGACATTCTGTGCAGTGGGAATGAACACGAAAGGATTTGTTGCAATGACATTCTGTGCAATGGGAATGAACAGGAAAGGATTTGTTTCAATGGCATTCTGTGCAGTGGGAATGAACAAGAAAGGATTTGTTGCAATGACATTATGTGCAGTGGGAATGAACAGGAAAGGATTTGTTGCAATGACATTCTGTGCAGTGGGAATTAACAGGAAAGGATTTGTTCCAATGGCGTCTGAGAAGTAGGAATGAACAGGGAAGGATTTGTTCCAATGGCATTCTGTGCAATGGGAATTAACAGGAAAGGATTTGTTCGAATGGCGTTCTCAGAAGTAGGAATGAACAGGAAAGGATTTGCTCCAATGGCATTCTGTGCAATGGGAATCAACAGGAAAGGATTTGTTCCAATGGCGTCTGAGAAGTAGCAATGAACAGGGAAGGATTTGTTCCAATGGCATTCTGTGCAATGGGAATGAACAGGAAAGGATTTGTTCCAATGGCGTTCTGAGAAGTAGGGATGAACTGGGAAGGATTTGTTCCATTGGCGTTCTGAGAAGTAGGAATGACCAGGAAAGGATTTGTTCCAATGGCATTCTGTGCAGTGGGAGTGAACAGGGTAAGGATTTGTTCCAATGGCATTCTGTGCAATGGGAATTAACAGGAAAGGATTTGTTCGAATGGCATTCTGTGCAATGGGAGTGAAGAGGAAAGGATTTGTTCCAATGGCATTCTGTGCAATGGGAGTGAAGAGGAAAGGATTTGTTCCAATGGCATTCTGTGCAATGGGAGTGAACAGGAAAGGATTTGTTCCAATGGTATCCTGCACAATGGGAGTGAACAGGGTAAGGATTTGTTCCAATGGCATTCTGTGCAATGGGAGTGAACAGGAAAGGATTTGTTCAAATGGTATCCTGCACAATGGGAGTGAACAGGGTAAGGATTTGTTCCAATGGCATTCAGTGCAATGGGAGTGAACAGGAAAGGATTTGTTCCAATTGTATCCTGCACAATGGGAATGAACAGGAAAGGATTTGTTGCAATGACATTCTGTGCAGTGGGAGTGAACAGGAAAGGATTTGTTCCAATGGCATTCTGTGCAGTCGGAAAGAACAGGAATGGATTTGTTCCAATGGCATTCTGTGCAGTGGGAATGAACAGGAAAGGATTTGTTCGAATGGCGTTCTCAGAAGTAGGAATGAACAGGAAAGGATTTGTTGCAATGGCATTCTGTGCAGTGGGAATAAACAGGAAAGGATTTGTTCCAATGGCATTCTGTGCAGTGGGAATGAACAGGAAAGGATTTGTTCCAATGGCGTTCTGAGAAGTAGGAATGAACAGGGAAGGATTTGTTCCATTGGTGTTCTGAGAAGTAGGGATGAAAAGGAAAGGATTTGTTCCAATGGCATTCTGTGCAGTGGGAGTGAACAGGGTGAGAATTTGTTCCAATGGCATTCTGTGCAATGGGAGTGAACAGGAAAGGATTTGTTCCAATGGCCTTCTGTGCAATGGGAGTGAACAGGAAAGGATTTGTTCCAATGGCGTTCTGTGCAATGGGAGTGAACAGGAAAGGATTTGTTCCAATGGCATTCTGTGCAATGGGAGTGAACAGGAAAGGATTTGTTCCAATGGTATCCTGCACAATGGGAGTGAACAGGGTAAGGATTTGTTTCAATGGCATTCTGTGCAATGGGAGTGAACAGGAAAGGATTTGTTCAAATGGTATCCTGCACAGTGGGAGTGAACAGGGTAAGGATTTGTTGCAATGACATTCTGTGCAATGGGAGTGAACAAGAAAGGATTTGTTCCAATGGCAATCTGTGCAGTGGGAATGAACACGAAAGGATTTGTTTCACTGGTATCCTGCACAATGGGAATGATCAGGAAAGGATTTGTTTCAATGGCATTCTGTGCAATGGGAATGAACAGGAAAGGATTTGTTGCAATGAAATTCTGTGCAGTGGGAGTGAACAGGAAAGGATTTGTTTCACTGGTATCCTGCGCAATGGGACTGATCAGGAAAGCATTTGTTGCAATGGCATTCTGTGCAGTGGGAATGAACAAGAAAGGATTTTTTGCAATGACATCCTGTGCAGTGGGAATGAACAGGAAAGGATTTGTTGCAATGACATTCTGTGCAGTGGGATTTAACAAGAAAGGATTTGTTGCAATGACATTCTGTGCAGTGGGAATGTACAGGAAAGGATTTGTTGCAATGACATTCTGTGCAATGGGAGTGAACGAGAAAGGATTTGTTGCAATGACATTCTGTGCAATGGGAGTGAACAAGAAAGAATTAGAATTAGAATATTACAGCGCAGTACAGGCCCTTCGGCCCTCGATGTTGCGCCGAGCTGTGAAACCATCTGACCTACACTATTCCATTTTCATCCATGTGTCTATCCAATGTCCACTTAAATGCCCTTAAAGTTGGCGAATCTACTTCTGCTGCAGGCAGGGTATTCCACGCCCTTACTACTCTCTGAGTAAAGAAACTACCTCTCACATCTGTCCTATATCTATCACCCCTCAACTTGAAGCTATGTCCCCTCGTGTTTGCCATCACCATCCGAGGAAAAAGACGCTCACTATCCACCCTATCTAACCCTCTGATTATCTTATATGTCTCTATTAAGTCACCTCTCCTCCTCCTTCTCTCCAACGAAAACAACCTCAAGTCCCTCAGCCTTTCCTCGTAAGACCTTCCCTCCATACCAGGCAACATCCTAGTAAATCTCCTAGTAAAGGATTTGTTGCAATGACATTCTGTGCAGTGGGAATGAAGAAGAAAGGATTTGTTCCAAAGGGCATTCTGTGCAGTGGGAATGAACACGAAAGGATTTGTTTCACTGGTATCCTGCGCAATGGGAATGATCAGGAAAGCATTTGTTTCAATGGCATTCTGTGCAGTGGGAATGAACAAGAAAGGATTTTTTGCAATGACATTCTGTGCAGTGGGAGTGAACAAGAAAGGATTTGTTGCAATGACATTCTGTGCAGTGGGAATGTACAGGAAAGGATTTGTTGCAATGACATTCTGTGCAGTGGGAATGAACAGGAAAGGATTTGTTGCAATGACATTCTGTGCAGTGGGAATGAACACGAAAGGATTTGTTGCAATGACATTCTGTGCAATGGGAATGAACAGGAAAGGATTTGTTTCAATGGCATTCTGTGCAGTGGGAATGAACAAGAAAGGATTTGTTGCAATGACATTATGTGCAGTGGGAATGAACAGGAAAGGATTTGTTGCAATGACATTCTGTGCAGTGGGAATTAACAGGAAAGGATTTGTTCCAATGGCGTCTGAGAAGTAGGAATGAACAGGGAAGGATTTGTTCCAATGGCATTCTGTGCAATGGGAATTAACAGGAAAGGATTTGTTCGAATGGCGTTCTCAGAAGTAGGAATGAACAGGAAAGGATTTGCTCCAATGGCATTCTGTGCAGTGGGAATTAACAGGAAAGGATTTGTTCCAATGGTGTTCTGAGAAGTAGGAATGAACAGGAATGGATTTCTTCCAATGGCGTTCTGAGAAGTAGGAATGAACAGGAAAGGATTTGTTCCAATGGCATTCTGTGCAATGGGAATCAACAGGAAAGGATTTGTTCCAATGGCGTCTGAGAAGTAGCAATGAACAGGGAAGGATTTGTTCCAATGGCATTCTGTGCAATGGGAATGAACAGGAAAGGATTTGTTCCAATGGCGTTCTGAGAAGTAGGGATGAACTGGGAAGGATTTGTTCCATTGGCGTTCTGAGAAGTAGGAATGACCAGGAAAGGATTTGTTCCAATGGCATTCTGTGCAGTGGGAGTGAACAGGGTAAGGATTTGTTCCAATGGCATTCTGTGCAATGGGAATTAACAGGAAAGGATTTGTTCGAATGGCATTCTGTGCAATGGGAGTGAAGAGGAAAGGATTTGTTCCAATGGCATTCTGTGCAATGGGAGTGAAGAGGAAAGGATTTGTTCCAATGGCATTCTGTGCAATGGGAGTGAACAGGAAAGGATTTGTTCCAATGGTATCCTGCACAATGGGAGTGAACAGGGTAAGGATTTGTTCCAATGGCATTCTGTGCAATGGGAGTGAACAGGAAAGGATTTGTTCAAATGGTATCCTGCACAATGGGAGTGAACAGGGTAAGGATTTGTTCCAATGGCATTCAGTGCAATGGGAGTGAACAGGAAAGGATTTGTTCCAATTGTATCCTGCACAATGGGAATGAACAGGAAAGGATTTGTTGCAATGACATTCTGTGCAGTGGGAGTGAACAGGAAAGGATTTGTTCCAATGGCATTCTGTGCAGTCGGAAAGAACAGGAATGGATTTGTTCCAATGGCATTCTGTGCAGTGGGAATGAACAGGAAAGGATTTGTTCGAATGGCGTTCTCAGAAGTAGGAATGAACAGGAAAGGATTTGTTGCAATGGCATTCTGTGCAGTGGGAATAAACAGGAAAGGATTTGTTCCAATGGCATTCTGTGCAGTGGGAATGAACAGGAAAGGATTTGTTCCAATGGCGTTCTGAGAAGTAGGAATGAACAGGGAAGGATTTGTTCCATTGGTGTTCTGAGAAGTAGGGATGAAAAGGAAAGGATTTGTTCCAATGGCATTCTGTGCAGTGGGAGTGAACAGGGTGAGAATTTGTTCCAATGGCATTCTGTGCAATGGGAGTGAACAGGAAAGGATTTGTTCCAATGGCCTTCTGTGCAATGGGAGTGAACAGGAAAGGATTTGTTCCAATGGCGTTCTGTGCAATGGGAGTGAACAGGAAAGGATTTGTTCCAATGGCATTCTGTGCAATGGGAGTGAACAGGAAAGGATTTGTTCCAATGGTATCCTGCACAATGGGAGTGAACAGGGTAAGGATTTGTTTCAATGGCATTCTGTGCAATGGGAGTGAACAGGAAAGGATTTGTTCAAATGGTATCCTGCACAGTGGGAGTGAACAGGGTAAGGATTTGTTGCAATGACATTCTGTGCAATGGGAGTGAACAAGAAAGGATTTGTTCCAATGGCAATCTGTGCAGTGGGAATGAACACGAAAGGATTTGTTTCACTGGTATCCTGCACAATGGGAATGATCAGGAAAGGATTTGTTTCAATGGCATTCTGTGCAATGGGAATGAACAGGAAAGGATTTGTTGCAATGAAATTCTGTGCAGTGGGAGTGAACAGGAAAGGATTTGTTTCACTGGTATCCTGCGCAATGGGACTGATCAGGAAAGCATTTGTTGCAATGGCATTCTGTGCAGTGGGAATGAACAAGAAAGGATTTTTTGCAATGACATCCTGTGCAGTGGGAATGAACAGGAAAGGATTTGTTGCAATGACATTCTGTGCAGTGGGATTTAACAAGAAAGGATTTGTTGCAATGACATTCTGTGCAGTGGGAATGTACAGGAAAGGATTTGTTGCAATGACATTCTGTGCAGTGGGAATGAACACGAAAGGATTTGTTGCAATGACATTCTGTGCAATGGGAGTGAACAGGAAAGGATTTGTTTCAATGGCATTCTGTGCAGTGGGAATGAACAAGAAAGGATTTGTTGCAATGACATTCTGTGCAGTGGGAATGAACAGGAAAGGATTTGTTTCAATGGCATTCTGTGCAGTGGGAATGAACAAGAAAGGATTTGTTGCAATGACATTCTGTGCAGTGGGAATGAACAGGAAAGGATTTGTTGCAATGATATTCTGTGCAGTGGGAGTGAACAGGAAAGGATTTGTTGCAATGACATTCTGTGCAGTGGGAATGAACACGAAAGGATTTGTTGGAATGGCATTCTGTGCAATGGGAGTGAACAGGAAAGGATTTGTTGCAATGGCATTCTGTGCAATGGGAATGAACAGGAAAGGATTCGTTGCAATGGCAATCTGTGCAGTGGGAATGAACAGGAAAGGATTTGTTCCAATGGCAATCTGTGCAGTGGGAATGAACAGGAAAGGATTTGTTCCAATGGCATTCTGTGCAGTCGGAATGAACAGGAAAGGATTTGTTTCACTGGTATCCTACACAATAGAATGAACAGGGAAGGATTTGTTCCAATGGCATTCTGTGCAATGGGAATTAACAGGAAAGGATTTGTTCGAATGGCGTTCTCAGAAGTAGGAATGAACAGGAAAGGATTTGCTCCAATGGCATTCTGTGCAGTGGGAATGAACAGGAAAGGATTTTTCCAATGGCATTCTGTGCAATGGGAGTGAACAGGAAAGGATTTGTTCCAATGGCATTCTGTGCAATGGGAATTAACACGAAAGGATTTGTTCCAATGGTGTTCTGAGAAGTAGGAATGAACAGGAATGGATTTCTTCCAATGGCGTTCTGAGAAGTAGGAATGAACAGGAAGGGATTTGTTCCAATGGCGTTCTGAGAAGTAGGAATGAACAGGGAAGGATTTGTTCCAATGGCGTTCTGAGAAGTAGGAATGAACAGGGAAGGATTTGTTCCAATGGCATTCTGAGAAGTAGGAATGACCAGGAAAGGATTTGTTCCAATGGCATTCTGTGCAGTGGGAGTGAACAGGGTAAGGATTTGTTCCAATGGCATTCTGTGCAATGGGAGTGAACAGGAAAGGATTTGTTCCAATGGCATTCTGTGCAATGGGAGTGAATAGGGTCAGGATTTGTTCCAATGGCATTCTGTGCAATGGGAGTGAAGAGGAAAGGATTTGTTCCAATGGCATTCTGTGCAATGGGAGTGAAGAGGAAAGGATTTGTTCCAATGGCATTCTGTGCAATGGGAGTGAACAGGAAAGGATTTGTTCAAATGGTATTCAGTGCAATGGGAGTGAACAGGAAAGGATTTGTTCCAATTGTATCCTGCACAATGGGAATGAACAGGAAAGGATTTGTTGCAATGACATTCTGTGCAGTGGGATTTAACAAGAAAGGATTTGTTGCAATGACATTCTGTGCAGTGGGAATGTACAGGAAAGGATTTGTTGCAATGACATTCTGTGCAGTGGGAATGAACACGAAAGGATTTGTTGCAATGACATTCTGTGCAATGGGAGTGAACAGGAAAGGATTTGTTTCAATGGCATTCTGTGCAGTGGGAATGAACAAGAAAGGATTTGTTGCAATGACATTCTGTGCAGTGGGAATGAACAGGAAAGGATTTGTTTCAATGGCATTCTGTGCAGTGGGAATGAACAAGAAAGGATTTGTTGCAATGACATTCTGTGCAGTGGGAATGAACAGGAAAGGATTTGTTGCAATGATATTCTGTGCAGTGGGAGTGAACAGGAAAGGACTTGTTGCAATGACATTCTGTGCAGTGGGAATGAACAGGAAAGGATTTGTTGCAATGGCATTCTGTGCAATGGGAATGAACAGGAAAGGATTTGTTGCAATGGCAATCTGTGCAGTGGGAATGAACAGGAAAGGATTTGTTCCAATGGCAATCTGTGCAGTGGGAATGAACAGGAAAGGATTTGTTCCAATGGCATTCTGTGCAGTCGGAATGAACAGGAAAGGATTTGTTTCACTGGTATCCTACACAATAGAATGAACAGGGAAGGATTTGTTCCAATGGCATTCTGTGCAATGGGAATTAACTGGAAAGGATTTGTTCGAATGGCGTTCTCAGAAGTAGGAATGAACAGGAAAGGATTTGCTCCAATGGCATTCTGTGCAGTGGGAATGAACAGGAAAGGATTTTTTGCAATGGCATTCTGTGCAATGGGAGTGAAGAGGAAAGGATTTGTTCCAATGGCATTCTGTGCAATGGGAGTGAACAGGAAAGGATTTGTTCCAATGGCATTCTGTGCAATGGGAATTAACACGAAAGGATTTGTTCCAATGGTGTTCTGAGAAGTAGGAATGAACAGGAATGGATTTCTTCCAATGGCGTTCTGAGAAGTAGGAATGAACAGGAAGGGATTTGTTCCAATGGCGTTCTGAGAAGTAGGAATGAACAGGGAAGGATTTGTTCCAATGGCATTCTGAGAAGTAGGAATGACCAGGAAAGGATTTGTTCCAATGGCATTCTGTGCAGTGGGAGTGAACAGGGTAAGGATTTGTTCCAATGGCATTCTGTGCAATGGGAGTGAACAGGAAAGGATTTGTTCCAATGGCATTCTGTGCAATGGGAGTGAATAGGGTCAGGATTTGTTCCAATGGCATTCTGTGCAATGGGAGTGAAGAGGAAAGGATTTGTTCCAATGGCATTCTGTGCAATGGGAGTGAAGAGGAAAGGATTTGTTCCAATGGCATTCTGTGCAATGGGAGTGAACAGGAAAGGATTTGTTCAAATGGTATTCAGTGCAATGAGAGTGAACAGGAAAGGATTTGTTCCAATTGTATCCTGCACAATGGGAATGAACAGGAAAGGATTTGTTGCAATGACATTCTGTGCAATGGGAGTGAACGAGAAAGGATTTGTTGCAATGGCATTCTGTGCAATGGGAGTGAAGAGGAAAGGATTTGTTCCAATGGCATTCTGTGCAATGGGAGTGAAGAGGAAAGGATTTGTTCCAATGGCATTCTGTGCAATGGGAGTGAACAGGGTAAGGATTTGTTCCAATGGCATTCAGTGCAATGGGAGTGAACAGGAAAGGATTTGTTCCAATTGTATCCTGCACAATGGGAATGAACAGGAAAGGATTTGTTGCAATGACATTCTGTGCAATGGGAGTGAACGAGAAAGGATTTGTTGCAATGACATTCTGTGCAATGGGAGTGAACAAGAAAGGATTTGTTGCAATGACATTCTGTGCAGTGGGAATGAAGAAGAAAGGATTTGTTCCAAAGGGCATTCTGTGCAGTGGGAATGAACACGAAAGGATTTGTTTCACTGGTATCCTGCGCAATGGGAATGATCAGGAAAGCATTTGTTTCAATGGCATTCTGTGCAGTGGGAATGAACAAGAAAGGATTTGTTGCAATGACATTCTGTGCAGTGGGAATGAACACGAAAGGATTTGTTGCAATGACATTCTGTGCAGTGGGAGTGAACAAGAAAGGATTTGTTGCAATGACATTCTGTGCAGTGGGAATGTACAGGAAAGGATTTGTTGCAATGACATTCTGTGCAGTGGGAATGAACAGGAAAGGATTTGTTGCAATGACATTCTGTGCAGTGGGAATGAACACGAAAGGATTTGTTGCAATGACATTCTGTGCAATGGGAGTGAACAGGAAAGGATTTGTTTCAATGGCATTCTGTGCAGTGGGAATGAACAAGAAAGGATTTGTTGCAATCACATTCTGTGCAGTGGGAATGAACAGAAAAGGATTTGTTGCAATGACATTCTGTGCAGTGGGAATGAACAAGAAAGGATTTGTTGCAATGACATTCTGTGCAGTGGGAATGAACAGAAAAGGATTTGTTGCAATGACATTCTGTGCAATGGGAGTGAACAGGAAAGGATTTGTTTCAATGGCATTCTGTGCAGTGGGAATGAACAAGAAAGGATTTGTTGCAATGACATTCTGTGCAGTGGGAATGAACAGGAAAGGATTTGTTTCAATGGCATTCTGTGCAGTGGGAATGAACAAGAAAGGATTTGTTGCAATGACATTATGTGCAGTGGGAATGAACAGGAAAGGATTTGTTGCAATGACATTCTGTGCAGTGGGAGTGAACAGGAAAGGATTTGTTCCAATGGCATCTGAGAAGTAGGAATGAACAGGGAAGGATTTGTTCCAATGGCATTCTGTGCAATGGGAATTAACAGGAAAGGATTTGTTCGAATGGCGTTCTCAGAAGTAGGAATGAACAGGAAAGGATTTGCTCCAATGGCATTCTGTGCAGTGGGAATTAACAGGAAAGGATTTGTTCCAATGGTGTTCTGAGAAGTAGGAATGAACAGGAATGGATTTCTTCCAATGGCGTTCTGAGAAGTAGGAATGAACAGGAAAGGATTTGTTCCAATGGCATTCTGTGCAATGGGAATGAACAAGAAAGGATTTGTTGCAATGACATTCTGTGCAGTGGGAATGAACAGAAAAGGATTTGTTGCAATGACATTCTGTGCAATGGGAGTGAACAGGAAAGGATTTGTTTCAATGGCATTCTGTGCAGTGGGAATGAACAAGAAAGGATTTGTTGCAGTGACATTCTGTGCAGTGGGAATGAACAGGAAAGGATTTGTTTCAATGGCATTCTGTGCAGTGGGAATGAACAAGAAAGGATTTGTTGCAATGACATTATGTGCAGTGGGAATGAACAGGAAAGGATTTGTTGCAATGACATTCTGTGCAGTGGGAGTGAACAGGAAAGGATTTGTTCCAATGGCGTCTGAGAAGTAGGAATGAACAGGGAAGGATTTGTTCCAATGGCATTCTGTGCAATGGGAATTAACAGGAAAGGATTTGTTCGAATGGCGTTCTCAGAAGTAGGAATGAACAGGAAAGGATTTGCTCCAATGGCATTCTGTGCAGTGGGAATTAACAGGAAAGGATTTGTTCCAATGGTGTTCTGAGAAGTAGGAATGAACAGGAATGGATTTCTTCCAATGGCGTTCTGAGAAGTAGGAATGAACAGGAAAGGATTTGTTCCAATGGCATTCTGTGCAATGGGAATCAACAGGAAAGGATTTGTTCCAATGGCGTCTGAGAAGTAGCAATGAACAGGGAAGGATTTGTTCCAATGGCATTCTGTGCAATGGGAATGAACAGGAAAGGATTTGTTCCAATGGCGTTCTGAGAAGTAGGGATGAACTGGGAAGGATTTGTTCCATTGGCGTTCTGAGAAGGAGGAATGACCAGGAAAGGATTTGTTCCAATGGCATTCTGTGCAGTGGGAGTGAACAGGGTAAGGATTTGTTCCAATGGCATTCTGTGCAATGGGAATTAACAGGAAAGGATTTGTTCGAATGGCATTCTGTGCAATGGGAGTGAAGAGGAAAGGATTTGTTCCAATGGCATTCTGTGCAATGGGAGTGAAGAGGAAAGGATTTGTTCCAATGGCATTCTGTGCAATGGGAGTGAACAGGAAAGGATTTGTTCCAATGGTATCCTGCACGATGGGAGTGAACAGGGTAAGGATTTGTTCCAATGGCATTCTGTGCAATGGGAGTGAACAGGAAAGGATTTGTTCAAATGGTATCCTGCACAATGGGAGTGAACAGGGTAAGGATTTGTTCCAATGGCATTCAGTGCAATGGGAGTGAACAGGAAAGGATTTGTTCCAATTGTATCCTGCACAATGGGAGTGAACAGGAAAGGATTTGTTGCAATGACATTCTGTGCAATGGGAGTGAACGAGAAAGGATTTGTTGCAATGACATTCTGTGCAATGGGAGTGAACAAGAAAGGATTTGTTGCAATGACATTCTGCGCAATGGGAATGATCAGGAAAGCATTTGTTTCAATGGCATTCTGTGCAGTGGGAATGAACAAGAAAGGATTTTTTGCAATGACATTCTGTGCAGTGGGAATGAACAGGAAAGGATTTGTTGCAATGACATTCTGTGCAGTGGGAATGTACAGGAAAGGATTTGTTGCAATGACATTCTGTGCAGTGGGAATGAACAGGAAAGGATTTGTTTCAATGGCATTCTGTGCAGTGGGAATGAACAAGAAAGGATTTGTTGCAATGACATTATGTGCAGTGGGAATGAACAGGAAAGGATTTGTTTGAATGGCGTTCTCAGAAGTAGGAATGAACAGGAAAGGATTAGTTGCAATGGCATTCTGTGCAGTGGGAGTGAACAGGAAAGGATTTATTGCAATGACATTCTGTGCAGTGGGAGTGACCAGGAAAGGACTTGTTGCAATGACATTCTGTTCAGTGGGAGTGAACAGGAAAGGATTTGTTCCAATGGCATTCTGTGCAATGGGAATGAACAAGAAAGGATTTGTTGCAATGACATTCTGTGCAATGGGAATGAACAGACAAGGATTTGTTGCAATGACATTCTGTGCAATGTGAATGAACAGGAACGGATTTGTTCCAATGGCAATCTGTGCAGTGGGAATGAACAGGAAAGGATTTGTTTCACTGGTCTCCTACACAATGGGAATGAACAGGAAAGCTTTTCTTTCAATTGCATTCTGTGCAGTGGGAATGAACAGGAAAGGATTTGTTCCAATGGCTTTCTGTGCAGTTGGAATGAACAGGAAAGGATTTGTTTCACTGGTATCCTACACAATGGGAATGAACAGGAAAGGATTTGTTCCAATGACATTCTGTGCAATGGGAATGAACAGGAAAGGATTTGTTCCAATGGCGTTCTGAGAAGTAGGAATGAACAGGAAAGGATTTGTTCCAATGGAAATCTGTGCAGTGGGAATGAACAGGAAAGGATTTGTTCCAATGGCATTCTGTGCAGTCGGAATGAACAGGAAAGGATTTGTTTCACTGGTATCCTACACAATGGGAATGAACAGGAAAGGATTTGTTCCAGTGACATTCTGTGCAATGGGAGTGAACAGTAAAGGATTTGTTCCAATGGCGTCTGAGAAGTAGGAATGAACAGGGAAGGATTTGTTCCAATGGCATTCTGTGCAATGGGAATTAACACGAAAGGATTTGTTCGAATAGCGTTCTCAGAAGTAGGAATGAACAGGAAAGGATTTGCTCCAATGGCATTCTGTGCAGTGGGAATGAACAGGAAAGGATTTTTCCAATGGCATTCTGTGCAATGGGAGTGAACAGGAAAGGATTTGTTTCAATGGCATTCTGTGCAATGGGAATTAACAGGAAAGGATATGTTCCAATGGTGTTCTGAGAAGTAGGAATGAACAGGAAAGGATTTGTTCGAATGGCATTCTGTGCAATGGGAATCAACAGGAAAGGATTTGTTCCAATGGCGTCTGAGAAGTAGGAATGAACAGGGAAGGATTTGTTCCAATGGCATTCTGAGAAGTAGGAATGAACAGGAAAGGATTTGTTCCAATGGCATTCTGTGCAGTTGGAATTAACAGGAAAGGATTTGTTCGAATGGCGTTCTCAGAAGTAGGAATGAACAGGAAAGGATTTGTTGCAATGACATTCTGTGCAATGGGAATGAACAGGCAAGGATTTGTTGCAATGACATTCTGTGCAATGGGAATGAACAGGAAAGGATTTGTTGCAATGGCAATCTGTGCAGTGGGAATGAACAGGAAAGGATTTGTTTCACTGGTATCCTACACAATGGGAATGAACAGGAAACGATTTGTTCCAATGACATTCTGTGCAATGGGAATGAACAGGAAAGGATTTGTTCCAATGGCGTTCTGAGAATTAGGAATGAACAGGAAAGGATTTGTTCCAATGGCATTCATTGCAGCGGGAATGAACAGGGAAGGATTTGTTCCAAGGGCGTTCTGAGAAGTAGGAATGAACAGGGAAGGATTTGTTCCAAGGGCGTTCTGAGAAGTAGGAATGAACAGGGAAGGATTTGTTCCAATGGCATTCTGTGCAATGGGAATTAACAGGAAAGGATTTGTTCCAATGTCATTCTGTGCAGTGGGTATGAACAGGAAAGGATTTGTTCCAATGGCGTACTGAGAAGTAGGAATGAACAGGGAAGGATTTGTTCCAAGGGCGTTCTGAGAAGTAGGAATGAACAGGGAAGGATTTGTTCCAAGGGCGTTCTGAGAAGTAGGAATGAACAGGGAAGGATTTGCTCCAATGGCATTCTGTGCAATGGGAATTAACAGGAAAGGATTTGTTCCAATGGCGTTCTCAGAAGTGGGAATGAACAGGAAAGGATTTGCTCCAATGGCATTCTGTGCAATGGGAATGAACAGGAAAGGATTTGCTCCAATGGCATTCTGTGCAATGGGAATTAACAGGAAAGGATTTGTTCCAATGGCGTTCTCAGAAGTGGGAATGAACAGGAAAGGATTTGCTCCAATGGCATTCTGTGCAGTGGGAATGAACAGGAAAGGATTTGTTCCAATGGCGTTCTGAGAAGTAGGAATGAACAGGAAAGGATTTGTTCCTATGGCATTCTGTGCAGTGGGAATGAACAGGAAAGGATTTTTCCAATGGCATTCTGTGCAGTGGGAATGAACAGGAAAGGATTTGTTCCAATGACATTCTGTGCAGTGGGAGTGAACAGGAAAGGATTTGTTCCAATGACATTCTGTGCAGTGGGAGTGAACAGGAAAGGATTTGTTCCAATGGTATCCTGCACAATGGGAGTGAACAGAGTAGGATTTGTTCCAATGGCATTCTGTGCAATGGGAGTGAACAGGGTAAGGATTTGTTCCAATGGCATTCTGTGCAGTGGGAGTGAACAGGAAAGGATTTGTTCCAATGGCGTTCTGTGCAATGGGAGTGCACAGGAAAGGATTTGTTCCAATGGCATTCTGTGCAATGGGAGTGAACAGGAAATGATTTGTTCCAATGGCATTCTGTGCAATGGGAGTGAACAGGAAAGGATTTGTTCCAATGGCATTCTGTGCAGTGGGAGTGAACAGGAAAGGATTTGTTCCAATGGCATTCTGTGCAGTGGGAATGAACAGGGTAAGGATTTGTTCCAGTGGTATCCTGCACAGTGGGAGTGAACAGAAAAGGTTTTGTTCTCCTGGAACACAGAGGATAGAGGGAGAGAAAGGTCGCAGAGAGAGGTACAAAGATGGGTAGAGAGACAGAGGGGAGAGAGATCATCACAGAGAAGGGAGAGAGAGAGGGGAGAGGGATGGACACGGAGAAGGGTAAGTGTGAGAGGTTGCGGGGAGAACGGTGGCAGCAGCGGTGGACCTGCGAGGAGACAACTACCGGAGAGAGTATAAAGCAGGACACAGGCTCAGGGCCTTCACTTACCTGGAGGGAGTCTGGAGTGGCGGTGGACCTGCGAGGAGACAACTACTGGAGAGGGTATAAAGCTAGACCCAGGCCCATGGGCTTCACTTACCTGGAGGGAGTCAGGAGCGATGGCGGAGCTTTGAGGAGACAACTACTGGAGTGAGTATAAAGCAGGACCTAGGCTCAGGGCCTTCACTTACCTGGAGGAAGTCGGGATCGACTTCGCCCTGCAAGGAGACATCTATTCAACCTTAAAACAATCAAACCTTAACATCACAGGAAAGTGATGATTTTATTGGCTGGTGAGTATTTGCTGCTTCGGGACTGAGTCTAAACTGGGAGTTTAAAAACATTAAAAAATATAATGTATTAATAACAAGTAGCAAGTGGATGGCTCGTGAGCCTTATCTTTTATTTTTAAATAAAGTTTATTACTATTGGTGAGGTTATTACTACTATTGGTAATGTTTTAGTATTGGAAAGGTATATTAATAGTGGTAGGGTAGATTAGTTTTGGTAAAGTTTAGTATTAACAGTAGTAAGATTGTTATTTCTATTGATAAGGTTTATTACTATTTGGGTTATTAGTATTAACAGCTGCAGGGTTTATTAGTAACATGGTTTAGTTTTGGTAACAAGGTTACGATCTAATAGATAGAGGAATGGCAGGGCTGCTGCACCCCCTATAGTGCACATCCTGTGCTATGTGGGAACTCCAGGATTTTCACATTTCCTGGATAACCATATTTGCAGGAAGCGTAGTCAATTGAAGCAGCTTGAGCTCCAGGTTTTGGAACTTGAACAGCGGCTGGCGACCCTGTGGTGCATCCATGAGGTTGTGAGCTTCTTGGATAACATGTTTATAGATGTGGTCAGCCCGCAGCTTAAAAGTATGCAGGGAGAGAGGGAATGGGTGACCATCAGATAGTCAAGAAGAAACAGGCAAGTGATGCAGGAGACCCGAGTGTGTCTCACTCTCCAACAAGTATTCAGTGCTGAATACTGAGGAAAGTGATGGTTCCTCTGGGGAGAGCAGCCAGAGCCAAGGCCATGGCACCATGGGTGGCTCAGCTGCACAGGGGGGCATAAGGAAGACTGGAAGAGCCATAGTGATAGGAGTTTCAATAGCCAGGGGCACCAACAGGCATTTCTGTGACCGCAGATATGAATCCAGGATGGTGTGTTGACTCCCTGGTGCCAGGGTCAAGGATATCACTGAGCAGCTACAGAGCATCCTGAGTGGGGAGAGTGAACAGCCAACAGTCGTGGTTCATATTGGTACCAACGACATAGGTAGAAAGTGGGATGTGGTCCTGCAGAAAGAGTTCACTAAGCTGGGTAAGAAATTAGCGAGTAGGACCTCAAAGGTAATAATCTCTGGGTTACTCCCAGTGCCACGCGCAAGTGAGTATAGAAATAGAAGGATAAGACAGATGAATGTGTGGCTGGAAAGATGGCGCAGGAGGGAGGGCTTCAGATTCCTGGGACATTGGGACTGGCTCTGGGGGAGATGGGGCCTGTACAGGCTGGACGGGTTGCACCTGAACAGAGTCGGGACTGAGTTCCTTGCGGGACGTTTTGCTAGTGCTGTTGGGGAACGTTTAAACTAGTTTGCCAGGGGGGTGGGGACCTGAGGGTAGACTCAGCTGGCACAAAATCAGAAATGAAAATGGAAGGCAGAAAATTAGTGGATGAGACTGGAAGACAGAGGAAACAAAGGTTAGAAAAAAAAGAAAAGAGTTTGGCCATGCTCATGTGTATCTATTTCAATGTAAGGAGTATAACAAATAAAGCAGATGAGCTGAGGACACAGATAGACATGTGGCAGTATGATATCATAGCTATTACAGAAACATGGCTTAAGGAGGGACAGGAATGGCAGCTCAATGTTCCTGGTTACAGGGTTTTTAGACACGATAGGGAGGGGGATAAAAAAGGAGGGGGAGTGGCAATTTTGCTCAATGAAACAATTACAGCTGTGAGAAGGGATGATTTGTTGGAAGGTTCATCAAATGAGGCTGTATGAATTGAGCTAAGCAACAAAAAAGGGGCAATCACACTGCTGTGAATGTACTATAGGCCCCAAACAGTTAGTAGAGCAGATATGTAGGCAAATCTCTGCGAAGTGCAAAAACAATAGGGCAGTTTAAATGATTAAGAGCTGTCCTTTCAGGTGCCAACACCAGCTGTCTGTCTGTGTTCTGTTAGAACAGACTGTCTCCAACTAAAAAGCCAGTTCAAAATTGAATTATAACAAATGTATCACTTGGTGCTCAGTCCAAGTGGCTTTATCCAAGGTAATGAGAATGCACCCATTGAATCGCAGTCTCTAAATGGCTGTATCCAACGGCAACCAAAAATGCACTTGCTGCAACTCCTGAGGCTTGCTGGTTCTAAAAGCAATACTGCTGCTTTGCAAGCCTTAAAGGCACACCGCATATTCCCGGAAAAAAAAAACTACAGGACCATGACAGGAAGTATTAATGGCATTCTTGAAAGTTGATAAATCACCAGGGCTGGATGAAATGTACCCCAGGCTGTTGAAAGAAGCCAGGGAAGAAATAGCGGAAGGTCTGACCATCATTTTCCAGTCCTCACTGGATATAGGTGTGGTGCCGGAGGATTGGAGGACTGCTAATGTTGTACTTTTGTTTAAAAAGGGAGCGAGGGATAGATCGAATAATTACAGGCTAGTCAGTCTGACCTCAGTTGTGGGCAAATTATTGGAATCAATTCTGAGAGACAGGATAAATTGTCACTTGGAAGGGTATGGATTAATCAAGAATAGTCTTCATGGATTTGTTAAGGGAAGATCTTGTCTGACTAACTTGATTGAATTTTTTGAAGAAGTACCTCCAAAGTACTTAAAGGGATAGACAGGGTAGATGTAGATAAGATGTTTACTCTGGTTGGGGAGTCTAGAACCAAGGAATACAATTTCAAAATAAGGGGAAGCCACTTAGGAGTAAGACGAGGAGGAATATTTTACTCAGAGTTGTGAATCTTTGGAATTCTCTATCCCAGAGGGTTGTGGAAGCTCAGTCATTGAGTATGTTTAAAGCAGAGATTGACAGATTTCTAAATACCAATGACATAAAGGGATATGGGGATAGTGTGGGAAAAAGGCATTGAAGTGGATGATCAGCCATGATTATACTGAATGGTGGAGCAGGCTCGATGGGCTGAATGGTCTACTTCTGCTGCTATGTTCCAATGTTCCTAAGTAACAAGGAGGATTGATGAGGGTAGTGCAGTTGATGTGATCTACATGGATTTTAGTAAGGCTTTTGTCAAGGTCCCACATGCAGACTGGTTAAAAAACTAAAATCCCATGGGATCCAGGGAAATGCAGCAAGGTGGATACAAAATTGGCTCAGTGACAGGAAACAAAGGGTAATTGTTGATGGATGTTTTTGCAACAGGAAGGCTTTTTCCAGTGGCGTTCCACATGGCTCAATGTTGGGTCTCCTGATTTTTGTGGTTTGTATTAATGATTTGGACGTAAATGTAGGGGGCATGATCAAGAAGTTTGCAGATGACACAAAGATTGGCCGTGTGGTAGATAGCAAGGAGGACAGCTGTAAGCAGCAGGAAGATATTAATGGACTGGTCAGGTGGGCAGAAAAGTGGCAAATGGAATTCAAGCCAGAGAAGTGTGAGGTGATGCTTTTGGGGAGGTCAAACAAGGCAAAGGAATACATGATTAATGGGAGAATACTGAGAAGTGTAGGTGAAGTGAGAGACCTTGGAGTGAATATCCAGAAATCCCTGAAGGTAGCAGGACAGGTCGATAAGGTGGTTAAGAAGGCATATGGAATCCTTGCCTTTATTAGCCGAGTTATAGAATATAAGAGCAGGGAGGTTATGCTGGAACTGCAAAACTCATTGGTTAGGCCACAACCTGAGTACTGTGTGCAGTTCTTGTCACCTCATTACAGAAAGGATGTAATCGCACTAGAGAGGGTACAGAGGAGATTTACAAGGATGTTGCCGGGACCGGAAAAATGCAGCTATGAGGAAAGGTGGGATAGGCTGGGGTTGTTCTCCTTAGAACAGAGAAGACTGAGGAGAGATTTGCTTGAAATGGACAAAACTTTGAGGGGCCTGGATAGAGTGGAAGTGAAGGGCCTATTTACCTTAGTAGAGGGGTCAGTGACTAAGGGGCATAGGTTTCAAGTAATTGGTAGAAAGATTAGAGGGGAGATGAGGAAAAGTTTTTTCACCCGGGGGGAGGGGAGGGGGGGGGCGGTGGAGTTCTGGAACTCACTGCCTGAAAGGGTGGTTGAGGCAGAAACCCTCAGCTCATTTAAAAGGTGTCTGGATATGCACCTCAAGTGTCATAACCTGCAGGGCTACGCACCAAATGGGATTAGGCTGGGTGGCTTATTTTCTCAGCCGGCACAGGCACGATGGGCCAAGCAGACTCTTTGTGTGCTGTAAACTTTCTGTGATTCTATGATTCTAAAGGGAGGAGAAGGAGGGACACAGAGGGGGAGAGAGAGAGGGGGGAGAGAGAGATGGACACAGAGAGGGGAGGGAGAGAGAGGGGAGAGAGATGGACAGAGAGAGGGGAGAGGGATGGGCATGGAGAGGGGGAGAGAGAGAGGAGAGAGAGAGAAATCAAGGTCACTCCTGGCAGATGGACATCTATCTGAATTCTTCACGTCGCTACATCATCTGTGCAGGCAGACATTAACTACTTGTGCAAGCTAAAACAATGCCAGATATCTCACTAAATAGGGAGAAATGTGTTTTAAATCAGACTGTATTTTGATGGAATTCGGTTGGCTATACATTTTATATAGAGGTTAATTTCCCCCATGTCTGTGGCTGAGTCAATAATTTTGTCAAATGTCAGTGGTGCAAGATATTGGTGCCTATCCCTGATGTGGTTTCAACACACTGTATATTTACAGGAATCATTGCTGTCACTCAGGAGCTGTGTAAATATAGCTTCATTTCTGTTAATAGAAGCGTGTTGCCTGGGACCTGCTCATAGGTGCCCAGTCAGGGGGTGTTTGAATCATAGAAAGATACCGCACAGAAGGAGGATATTTGGCCCATTCGGCCTGTGCCGACTCTTTGAAGTGGACACATTTTGTGTTTGTCCATCGATTGCAAGGAAAGGGAGGGCCAGGTTCCAATCTAATATTCAATTCCCATTTGAAATTTACTGTTAAATCTACTTCCACCGCCCTTTCAGGCATTGTATACCAGATCATAACACTCACTGTATTAAACAAAAACTCATCGCCCCTAATTCTTATGGCAATTACATTCAACCTGTGACCTTTGGTTACCAAATCTCTGACAGTGGGAAGTTTCTCCTTATTTATTCTATCAAAACCCTTCCTAATTGGGAACACCTCTATCACACCTCCCTTAACCTCTGCTCTCAGGAGAATTGTTTTATAAACAGGATGGCAGTGGACTTGGAGCATGGTACTTCAGGCCTGTTTGTAGTGAGAGCCCGGAGTCTGGTCATAAGTTTATTTCTTCCATGTACAATTAACGTAGGAAATGAAATTATTATGAGGGATGTCGAAATAGGGAGCATTTAAGCTGTTTATAAGCTAATGTGCTGATTCCTTGATGCTCTGAATTTGTTGTTTACATTGCAGGGAGTGTAGAGCACTGATGACGACATTGAAATACAGCAATGCATAAAATTGCTTGCAAATACATGAGTAATTTGAGACATGGCATATGGTAAACATAGCAAGCTCGGGAGGAACAGGTAACTTTGGACTTATGATTCCCAAAGTTCCCCACCACCAGTGGTTTCTTTGCCTCATGTCTGGGGACAAATTGACAGTGATCGATTACTCAAATTAACAACTCTCATTATCATTGTGTTGTGTGACTGTTTATATTCTTTCATGGGATGTGGGCATTTCTGGCTGGGCCAGCATTTTTTGTCCATCCCTAATTGACCTTGAGAAGGTGGTGAGATGCCTTCTTGAACTGCTGCAGTCCATGTAGTGAACGTGCACCCACAGTGCTGTTATGGAGGGAGTTCCAGGATTTCGACCCAGCAACAGTGAAGGAACGGCGATATAGTTCCAAGTCAGGATGGTGTGTGGCTTGGAGGGGAACTTGCAGGTGGTGATGTTCCCATGTATCTGCTGCCCTTGTCCTTCTAGATGGTAGAGGTCATGGGTTTGGAATGTGCTGTCGATGGTGTCTTAACAAGTTACTGCAGTGCATCTTGTAGATGATACACACTGCTGCCACTGTGCACCAGTGGTGGAGGGAGTGAATGTTTAAGGTGGTGGATAGGGTGCCAGTCAAGCGAGCTGCTTTGTTCTGGATGGTGTCGAGCTCCTTGAGTGTTGTTGGAGTTGCACCCATCCAGGCAAGTGGAGAGTATTCCAGCAGACTCCTGACTTGTGCCTTGTAGATGGTGGACAGGCACTGGGGAGTCAGGAGGTGAGTTACTCACTACAGAATTCCCAGCCTCTGACCTGCTCTTGCAGCCACGGTACTTATATGGCTACTCCAGTTCAGTTTCTGGTCAATGGTAACCCCCAGGATGTTGATGGTGGGGGATTTAGCGATTGTAATACTATTGAATGTCAAGGGGAGATGGTTAGATTCTCTCTTGTTGGAGATGGTCATTGCCTGGCACTTATGTGACATGAATATTACTTGCCATTTATCAGCCCATGCCTGGATATTGTCCAGGTCTTGCTGCGTAACGGCAAGGACTGCTGCAGTATCTGAGGAGTCATGATTGGTGCTGAACATTGTGCAATCATCAGCGAACATCCCCACTGCTGACCTTGTGGGCGGCACAGTGGTGCAGTGGTTAGCACCGCAGCCTCACAGCTCCAGCGATCCGGGTTCAATTCCGGGTACTGCCTGTGTGGAGTTTGCAAGTTCTCCCTGTGTCTGCGTGGGTTTCCTCCGGGTGCTCCAGTTTCCTCCCACATGCCAAAGACTTGCAGGTTGATAGGTAAATTGGCCATTAGAAATTGCCCCTAGTATAGGTAGGTGGTATGGAAAATATAGGGACAGGTGGGGATGTGGTAGGAATATGGAATTAGTGTAGGATTAGTATAAATGGGTGGTTGACGGTCGGCACAGACTCGGTGGGCCGAAGGGCCTGTTTCAGTGCTGTATCTCTAAACTAAACTAAACTAATGATGGAGGGAAGGTCTTTGATGAAGCAGCTGAAGATGGTTGGGCCTAGGACACTACCCTGAGAAACTCCTGATGTCTACCAGGAAGGTAAAGTCGAACTAGATGGATCTTGTTCCATGTTCATCCAGGTGTGTGAAGTCTAATCTTTAATAAACTCTGCAAGTGAGTTTGACTTTGTGTTTGAACTCAATATTAGTACAGGCACAGGACTCCACCCATTGTCTACATACTCATGTTAAGGTGTCAGCCATGGCTCAGTTGGTCACACTGTTGTTTCAGAGAGTGAAGGTTGTGTGTTGAAGCGCAGCTTCAGGACTTGAACAGAAAATCTAGGCTGGTGGTTCAGTGCAGTACTGAGAGAGTGCTACATTGTTGGAAGCATCATCTTTTGGATGGGATGTGAAACCAAAGCTCCATCTGCCCTCTCAGTTTGATGTCAAAGATCCTATAGCAATATTTCACAGTAGAGCAAAGACGTTCTCACCAGCGTCCTGGACAATATTTATCCCTCATCTATGGTTGTGGGATCTTGCTGTGTGCAAACTGACTGCTGTGTTTGCAACATTACAACAGTAATTACAACAGTTCAAAAATACTTCATTGGCAGGAAACCTAGGAACATAGGACATAGGAACATAGGACTTAGGAGCAGGAGTAGACCATTCAGCCCTTCGAGACTGCTCCGCCATTCAATAAGATCTGGTTGTGGTCTCAACTCCACTTTCCTGTCTGTTCCCCATAACCCTCGATTCCCTTGACTATCAAAAATCTATCTAACTCAGCCTTGAATAAATTCAATGACCCAGCCTCCACTGCTTTCTGAGGAAGAGAATTCTACAGACTAACGACATGCTTGAGAGAAAAAATTTCTCCTCATCTCTGTCTTAAAAGGGAGACCTCTTATTCTTAAACTGTATCCCCCAGTTCCCGTCTCCCCCACAAGAGGAAAAATCCTCCCGGTATCCACTCTATCAAAAGTCCTCTCAGGATCTTATATGTTTTAATAAGTTCACCTATCATTCTTCTAAACTCCAACGGTATAGGCCCAACCTGTTCAGCAATTCTTCCTAAGGTAAGCCCTTCGTCCGCGGAATTAGTTGAGTGAACCTTCTCTGAACTGCTTCTAACATAATTATATCCTTTTTCAAATAAGAGACCAAAACTGTACACAGTACTCCTCTCACAAAGGCCCTGTACAGCTGCAGTAAAACCTCCCTACTTTTACACTCAATTCCCCTTGCAATAAATGCCAACATTCCATTTGCCTTCCGAATCACTAATCGCTTTTTGTGATTCATGTACCAGGACACACATATCCCACTGTACCACTGAGTTCTGCAATCTCTCTCCATTTAAATAGTACACTGCTTTTTTATTCTTCCCTGCCAAAGTGGACAACTTCACATTTTCACACATTATACTCCATCTGCCAATTTTTTGCCCACTCACTTAACCTATCGATATCCTTTTATAGACTCTTGACCTCCTCTTGACAACTTACTTTCCGACCTACCTTGGTGTCATCAGCAAATTTAGCTCCCATACATTCGATCCCTTCATTCAAGTCATTGGAGAAGGCGGTGGCGTAGTGGTATTATCACTGGACTAGTAACCCAGAGACCCAGGGTATTTCTCTGGGGACATGGGTTTGAATCCCACCACAGCAGAAGGTGGAATTTGAATTTAATTAATAAATCTGGAATTAAAAGCTAGTCTAATGATGGCCATGAAACCATTGTCGATTGTTGTAAAAACCCATCTGGTTCACTTTAGGGAAGGAAATCTGCTGTCCTTACCTGGTCTGGCCTACATATGACTCCAGACCCACGGCAATGTTGTTAACTCTGACATGCCCTCCGAAATGGCCTAGCAAGCCACTCAGTTGTACCTAACCGCTACAAAGTCAATAAAAAGGAATTAAATTGGACGGATACCCGGCATCAACCTAGGCACCGGAAACAACAACGGAAAACCCAGCCCTGTTGACCCTGCAAAGTCCTCCTTACTAACCTCTGGGGACTTGTGCCAAAGTTGGGAGAGCTGTCCCACAGACCAGTCAAGCAACAGCCTGACACAGTCATACTCACGGAATCATACCTTACAGACAATGTCCCAGACACTGCAATCACTATCCCTGGGTATGTTCTGTCCCACCGGCAGGACAGACCCACCACAGGTGGCGGGACAGTGGTATACAGTAGGGAGGGAGTTGCCCTGGGAGTCCTCAACATCGCCTCCGGACCCCATGAAGTCTCATGGCATCAGGTCAAACATGGGCAAGGTAACCTCCTACTGATTACCACCTACCGCCCTCCCTCAGCTGATGACTCAGTACTCCACCATGTTGAGCACCACTTGGAGGAAGCACTGAGGGTGGCAAGGGCACAAAATGTACTCTGGGTGGGGGACTTCAATGTCCATCACCAAGAGTGGCTCGGTAGCACCACTACTGACCGAGCTGGCCGAGTCCTAATGGACATAGCTGCTAGACTGGGTCTGCGGCAGGTGGTGGGGGAACCAACACGAGGGAAAAACATACATGACCTCGTCCTCACCAATCTGCCTGCTGCAGATGCTTCTGTCCATGACTGTATTGGTAGGAGTGACCACCGCACAGTCCTTGTGGAGACGAAGTCCCGCCTTCACATTGAGGATACCGTCCATCGTGTTGTGTGGCACTATCACCATGCTAAATGGGATAGATTTCGAACAGATCTAGCAATGCAAAACTGGGCATCCATGAGGCGCTGTGGGCCATCAGCAGCTGCAGAATTGTACTCAACCACAATCTGTAACCTCATGGCCCGGCATATCCCCCACTCTACCATTACCATCAAGCCAGGAGACCAACCCTGGCTCAATGAAGAGTGCAGGAGTGCATGCCAGGAGCAGCACCAGGCATACCTCAAAATGAGGTGTCAACCTGGTGAGGCTACAACTCAGGACTATCTACGTGCCAAACTGCGTAAGCAGCATGCGATAGACAAAGCTAAGCGATCCCATAACCAACGGATCAGACTGAAGCTCTGCAGTCCTGTCACATCCAGCCGTGAATGGTGGTGGACAATTAAACAACTAACTGGAGGAGGTGACTCCACAAATATCCCCATCCTCAATGATGGGGGAGCCCAGCACATCAGTGCGAAAGATAAGGCTGAAGCATTTGCAACAATCTTCAGCCAGAAGTGCCGAGTTGATGATCCATCTCGGCCACCTCCTGAAGTCCCCAGCATAACAGATGCCAAACTTCAGCCAATTCGATTCACTCCGCGTGATATCAAGAAACGACTGAAGGCACTGGATACTGCAAAGGCTATGGGCCCTGACAATATTCCAGCAATAGTACTGAAGACCTGTGCTCCAGAGGTTGCCGCGCCCCTAGCCTAGCTGTTCCAGTACAGCTACAACACTGGCATCTACCCTGCAATGTGGAAAATTGCCCAGGTATGTCCTGTACACGAAAAGCAGGACAAGTCCAACCCGGCCAATTACCGCCCCATCAGCCTACTCTCAATCATCAGTAAAGTGATGGATGATGTCATCAACAGTGCCATCAAGTGGCACTTGCTTAGAAATAACCTGCTCAGTGACGCTCAGTTTGGATTCCGCCAGGGCCACTCAGCTCCAGAACTCATTACAGTCTTGGTTCAAACATGGACAAAAGAGCTGAACTCAAGAGGTGAGGTGAGAGTGACTGCCCTTGACATCAAGGCAGCATTTGACCAAGTATGGCATCAAGGAGCCCTGACAAAACTGAGGTCAATGGGAATCGGGGAAAACCCTCCGCTGGCTGGAGTCATACTTAGCGCAAAGGAAGATGGTTGTGGTTGTTGGAGGTCAATCATCTGAGCTCCAGGACATCACTGCAGGAGTTCCTCAGGGTAGTGTCCTGGGCCCAACCATCTTCAGCTGCTTCATCAATGACCTTCCTTCAATCATAAGGTCAGAAGTGGGGATGTTCGCTGATGATTGCACAATGTTCAGCACCATTTGTGACTCCTCAGATACTGCAGCAGTCCGTGTAGAAATGCAGCAAGACTTGGACAATATCCAGGCTTGGGCTGATAAGTGACAACTAACATTCGCGCCACACAAGTGCCAGGCAATGACCATCTTCAACAAGAGAGAATCTAACCATCTCCTCTTGACATTCAACAGCATTACCATCGCTGAATCCCCCACTATCAACATCCTAGGGGCTACCATTGACCAGTAGCCATATAAATACCGTGGCTGCAAGAGCAGGTCAGAGGCTTGGAATCCTGAGGCGAGTAACTCACCTCCTGACTCCCCAAAGCCTGTCCACCATCTACAAGGCACAAGTCAGGAGTCTGATGGAATACTCTCCACTTGCCTGGATGGGTGCAGCTCCAACAACACTCAAAGTTCGACACCATCCAGGACAAAGCAGCCCGCTTGATTGGCACCCCATCTACAAATATTCACTCCCTCCAGCACCGACGCACAGTGGCAGCAGTGTGTACCATCTACAAGATGCGCTGCAGCAATGCACCAAGGCTCCTTAGACAACATCTTCCAAACCTGCGACCTCTACCAACTAGAAGGACAAGGGCAGCAAATACATGGGAACACCTGCAAGTTTCCCTCCAAGTCACACACCATCCTGACTTGGAACTATATCGCCGTTCCTTCACTGTCGCTGGGTCAAAATCCTGGAACTCCCTTCCTAACAGCACTGTGGGTATACCTACCCCAAATGAACTGCAGCGATTCAAGAAGGCAGCTCACCACCACCTCCTCAAGGGCAATTAGAGATGGGCAATAAATGCTGGCCTGGCCAGCGTCACCCACATCCCATGAATGAATAAAACAAGAAAGATATAAATTGTAAATAGTTGAGGCCCCAGCACTGATCCTTGTGGCACTCCACTCATGACAGTTTGCCAACCTGAAAAAGACTAATTTATTCCTACTCTCTGTTTCCTGTTTGCTAACTAATTCTTTATCCATACTAATATGTTACCCCCCTACACCACGTGCTCTTATTTTTGTAGTAACCTTTGATGTGGCACCTTATAAAATGCCTTTTGGAAATCCAAGTACACCACATCCACAGGTTCTCCTTTGTCAACCTTGATTATTACTTCCTCAAAGAACTCCAATAAATTAGTTAAACATCATTTCCCTTTCACAAAACCATGTTGACTCTGCCTGATCTAATTATGATTTTCTGAGCATCCTTCTGTAACCTCCTTGATAATGGATTCTAGTCATTTCTCTGTGACTGATGTTAGGTTAACTGGCCTATAGTTTCCTGCTTTCTGTCTCCTTCCTTTCTCGAATAAAGGTTTTACGTTTGCGATTTTCTAATCCACAGGGATCCTTCCAGAATCTCAGGCATTTTGAAAGATTATAATCAATGCCTCTACTACCTCTGCAGCCAGTTTGAAGGCTATCTGGTCCTGGCAACTTGTCAGCTTTTAGGCCTAACAGTTTTCCCAGCACTTTTTCCTTGATGTTGTTGATTGTTTTAAGCTCCCCCTCCCTTTCATCTCTTGATTTTCCAGTATCTTTGGCAGGTTTTCTAAGTATTCTGCAGTGAAAACAGACACAAAATACTTGTTCAACACCTCTGCCAGTTCCTCGTTTTCCACTATCAATTCCACAGACTCACTCTCTAGAGGACCAACACTAGCTTCAGTTACCATTTTCCTATTTAAATACTTGTAGAGACTCTGACTATATGTTTTTGTATTGCTATCTAGCTTTTTCTCATACTCTACTTTCTCCTTCTTTATTATTTTTAATCATTCTTAAAATCTGTCCAATCTACTGACTAATCTTTACAGATTTTTAGTGTTTCTTTCAATTTGGTACTATCTTTAGCTTCTTTATTTAGCCACAGATGATGCATCTTTCTCAGTCTTTCTTTCTCACTGGAATGTATCTTTGCTGAGAGTTAGTAAATATTTCCTTAAAAGCCTGCCACAGCATCCCTGTTGTCCTTCCCTTTTAACCTACTTCAGCCAACTCTACCTTCATACCCTTATAATTACCTTTATTTAGGTTTAAAACATTAGTCTTAGACCTGCACTTCTCCCCTTCAAACTGAACGTGAAATTCTATTATGTTATGATCGCTGTCACCTAGATGCTCCTTTACTATGAAGTTATTGATTAATCCAGTCTCATTGCACATTACCAGGTCTAGAATAGCCTGCTCTCTGGTTGGCTTTTGAACGTACCGCTCTAGGAAATTGTCCTGAATACATTCAATAAACTCATTTTCCATGCTACCTTTGAGATGTCCTGTGGTTGTGAAAAGTACGGTAGATACAAGTCTTTCTTTCTTCTACTGAAACAAATATTCATCCCTAACAGGCTGAGCAAAATTCCAGTGGAGCCAGCACAAACGGAAACCACTACTCAGAAAGGGCAGGATTTTCCACCAGTGGCCATCTCTCTCCTGGAATCGCCATTTGAATCTGAAAGTTGGGATTGATTGCAATCTTGAGAGAATTTTTTTTAAAGGCATTCAACTTTAATGATTAGACTTTCATTGTGTGTTTCAGAACAAATATCAGGAGTGATTTAACCTTCCTTCAAGTTTGTCTTTGCTTCTGATTCATTCTTTCAGATAAACAATTCCCAGCAGACACCAATCACCATCACACAGATAACTTGAGCGTTACAGCAGAGCCGAGTTGACAGCTTGGTTTGCTGCAAAGGCTTTGACGTGAGCCTGACTACGTGACTCTAAGTCTTTCCATGTATCCTGGTCATCCCATACTTATATAAGAACAAAAGAAATAAGAGCAGGAGTAGGCCATTTGGTCCTTCGAGCCTGCTCCACCATTCAACAAGATCATAGTTGATCTTCTACCTCAAATCCACCTTCCAGCACTATCCCCATATCCTTTAAACCATAGAACCATAGAAAAATTACAGCATAGAAGGTGGCCATTCAGCCCATCATGACAGCGCCGGCCAAAAAAATACTAGCCACCTGATTCCCTTAGTACGGAAATATTTATTGACTTCTGTCTTGAATATACTCAATGACTGAGCATCCACAGCTCTCTGGGATACAGAATTCTTAAAGTTAGTCACTGACAACAGTGGGAGCTGGAATCGTACCTGGTGGGGACAGCAGTATCAATCACATATCTCTATCCTGGGTATACCTGGAACACTATCAGTCCATGCTATCTGCCCTAAGTACACCTGGGATGCCATCCCAGTCTGTCTGTCCATGTGTACATGGGATTCCAGTCTCAGTCTCTCTGTGTTCCTGGGATTCCAGTCTCAGTCTCTCTGTGTTCCTGGGATTCCAGTCTCAGTCTCTCTGTGTTCCTGGGATTCCAGTCTCAATCTCTCTGTGTACCTGGGATTTCAGTCTCAGTCTCTTTGTCAGTTGTACCTGGGATGCCAGTTTCAGTCCCTGTCCATGTGTACCTGGGACGCCAGTCTCAGTCTCTCTGTGTACCTGGGACGCCAGTCTCAGTCTCTCTGTGTACCTGGGACTCCAGTCTCAGTCTCTTTGTCAGTTGTACCTGGGATGCCAGTTTCAGTCTCTCTGTCCATGTGTAGCTGGGACGCCAGTCTCAGTCTCTCTGTGTATCTGGGACATCAGTCTGAGTCCCTCTTTCCATGTGTAGCTGGGACGCCAGTCTCAGTCTCTCTGTCCGTGTATACCTGGGATGCCAGTTTCAGTCTCTTTGTGTACCTGGCATGACGGTCTCAGTCGCTCTGTGTACCTGGGATATCAGTCTCAGTCTCTCTTTCCGTGTATACCTGAGACACCAGTCTGAGTCTCTCTTTCCGTGTATACCTGGGATGCCAGTCTCAGTCTCTCTGTCCATGTGTAGCTGGGACGCCAGTCTCAGTCTCTCTGTCCGTGTATACCTGGGAGGCCAGTTTCAGTCTCTTTGTGTACCTGGGATATCAGTCTCAGTCTCTCTTTCCGTGTATACCTGAGACACCAGTCTGAGTCTCTCTTTCCATGTATACCTGAGACGCCAGTCTCAGACTCTCTGTCTGTGTATACCTGAGACACCAGTCTGAGTCTCTCTTTCCGTGTATACCTGGGACGCCAGTCTCAGTCTCTCTTTCCGTGTGTAACTGAGACGCCAGTCTGAGTCTCTCTGTCCATGTATACCTGGGACGCCAGTCTCAGTCTCTCTTTCCGAGTGTACCTGGGACGCCAGTCTCAGTCTCTTTGTCCGTGTACACCTGGGACGCCTGTCTCAGTCTCTCTGTGTACCTGGGATTCCAGTCTCAGTCTCTGTGTTCCTGGGATTCCAGTCTCAGTCTCTGTGTTCCTGGGATTCCAGTCTCAGTCTCTCTGTGTTCCTGGGATTTCAGTCTCAGTCTCTCTGTGTTCCTGGGATTTCAGTCTCAGTCTCTCTGTGTACCTGGGATTCCAGTCTCAGTCTCTGTGTTCCTGGGATTCCAGTCTCAGTCTCTCTGTGTACCTGGGATGCCAGTCTGAGTCCCTCTTTCCATGTGTACCTGGGACGCCAGTCTCAGTCTCTCTTTCCATGTGTACCTGAGACGCCAGTCTGAGTCTCTCTTTCCGTGTGTACCTGGGACGCTAGTCTCAGTCTCTTTGTCCGTGTATACCTGGGACGCCAGTCTCAGTCTCTTTGTCCGTGTATACCTGGGACGCCAGTCTCAGTCTCTTTGTCCGTGTGTACCTGGGACGCCAGTCTCAGTCTCTTTGTCCGTGTATACCTGGGACGCCAGTCTCAGTCTCTCTTTCCGTGTGTACCTGAGACACCAGTCTCAGTCTCTCTGTCCGTGTATACCTGGGATGCCAGTCTGAGTCTCTCTGTCCGTGTATACCTGGGATGCCAGTTTCAGTCTCTTTGTGTACCTGGCATGCCAGTCTCAGTCGCTCTGTGTACCTGGGATATCAGTCTCAGTCTCTCTGTATACCTGGGACACCAGTCTCAGTCTCTCTGTCCGTGTATACCTGGGATGCCAGTCTCAGTCTCTCTGTCCATGTGTAGCTGGGACGCCAGTCTCAGTCTCTCTGTGTATCTGGGACACCAGTCTGAGTCCCTCTTTCCATGTATACCTGGCATGACAGTCTCAGTCGCTCTGTGTACCTGGGATATCAGTCTCAGTCTCTCTTTCCGTGTATACCTGAGACACCAGTCTGAGTCTCTCTTTCCGTGTATACCTGGGATGCCAATCTCAGTCTCTCTGTCCATGTATACCTGGGACGCCAGTCTTAGTCTCTCTGTCCGTGTATACCTGGGATGCCAGTTTCAGTCTCTTTGTGTATCTGGGATATCAGTCTCAGTCTCTCTTTCCGTGTATACCTGAGACACCAGTCTCAGTCTCTCTGTCCGTGTATACCTGAGACACCAGTCTGAGTCTCTCTTTCCGTGTATACCTGGGACGCCAGTCTCAGTCTCTCTTTCCGTGTGTACCTGAGACGCCAGTCTGAGTCTCTCTGTCCATGTATACCTGGGACGCCAGTCTCAGTCTCTCTTTCCATGTATACCTGGGACGCCAGTCTCAGTCTCTC
Organism: Heterodontus francisci; assembly: GCF_036365525.1. Lineage (NCBI taxonomy): Eukaryota > Metazoa > Chordata > Chondrichthyes > Heterodontiformes > Heterodontidae > Heterodontus > Heterodontus francisci. The sequence continues at coordinate 193,059,806 of NC_090373.1, forward strand.
TTTCCGTGTGTACCTGGGACGCCAGTCTTAGTCTCTTTGTCCGTGTATACCTGGGACGCCAGTCTCAGTCTCTCTTTCTGTGTGTACCTGAGACACCAGTCTCAGTCTCTCTGTCCATGTATACCTGGGATGCCAGTTTCAGTCTCTTTGTGTACCTGGCATGATAGTGTCACTCTCTGTGTACCTGGGACACCAGTCTCAGTCTCTCTGTGTATCTCAGACGCCAGGCTCAGTCCCTCTTTCCATGTGTACCTGGGATGCCAGTTTCAGTCTCTCTGTCCATGTGTTGCTGGGACACCAGTCTCAGTCTCTCTGTCTGTGTATCCCTGGGATGCCAGTCTGAGTCTGTCTGTGTACCTGGCACGCCAGTCTCAGTCTCTCTGTCCATGTATACCTGGGATGCCAGTTTCAGTCTCTTTGTGTACCTGGCATGACAGTCTCAGTCGCTCTGTGTACCTGGGATATCAGTCTCAGTCTCTCTTTCCGTGTATACCTGGGACGCCAGTCTCAGTCTCTGTCTGTGTATACCTGGGACGCCAGTCTCAGTCTCTCTGTCCGTGTATACCTGGGATATCAGTCTCAGTCTCTCTTTCCGTGCATACCTGAGACACCAGTCTGAGTCTCTCTTTCCGTGTATACCTGGGACGCCAGTCTCAGTCTCTCTGTCCGTGTATACCTGGGACGCCAGTCTCAGTCTCTCTTTCCGTGTGTACCTGAGGCGCCAGTCTGAGTCTCTCTGTCCATGTATACCTGGGACGCCAGTCTCAGTCTCTCTTTCAGTGTGTACCTGGGACGCCAGTCTCAGTCTCTTTGTCCGTGTATACCTGGGACGCCAGTCTCAGTCTCTCTTTCCGTGTGTACCTGGGACGCCAGTCTCAGTCTCTTTGTCCGTGTATACCTGGGACGCCAGTCTCAGTCTCTTTGTCCGTGTATACCTGGGACGCCAGTCTCAGTCTCTCTTTCCGTGTGTACCTGAGACACCAGTCTCAGTCTCTCTGTGTATCTCAGACGCCAGTCTGAGTCCCTCTTTCCATGTGTACCTGGGACGCCAGTCTCAGTCTCTCTTTCCATGTGTACCTGAGACGCCAGTCTGAGTCTCTCTGTCCATGTATACCTGGGACGCCAGTCTCAGTCTCTCTTTCCGTGTGTACCTGGGACGCTAGTCTCAGTCTCTTTGTCCGTGTATACCTGGGACGCCAGTCTCAGTCTCTCTTTCCGTGTGTACCTGGGACGCCAGTCTCAGTCTCTTTGTCCGTGTATACCTGGGATATCAGTCTCAGTCTCTCTGCCTGTGTGTACCTGAGACGCCAGTCTGAGTCTCTCTTTCCGTGTATACCTGGGACGCCAGTCTCAGTCTCTCTGTCCATGTGTAGCTGGGACGCCAGTCTCAGTCTCTCTGTCCATGTGTAGCTGGGACGCCAGTCTCAGTCTCTCTGTCCGTGTATACCTGAGACACCAGTCTGAGTCCCTCTTTCCGTGTGTACCTGGGACGCCAGTCTCAGTCTCTCTGTCCGTGTATACCTGGGATGCCAGTTTCAGTCTCTTTGTGTACCTGGGATATCAGTCTCAGTCTCTCTTTCCGTGTATACCTGCGACGCCAGTCTGAGTCTCTCTGTCCATGTATACCTGGGACGCCAGTCTCAGTCTCTCTGTCCGTGTATACCTGGGACGCCAGTCTCAGTCTCTCTGCCTGTGTGTACCTCAGACGCCAGTCTGAGTCTCTCTGTCCATGTATACCTGGGACGCCAGTCTCAGTCTCTCTTTCCGTGTGTACCTGCGACGCCAGTCTGAGTCTCTCTGTCCATGTATACCTGCGACGCCAGTCTGAGTCTCTCTGTCCATGTATACCTGGGATGCCAGTCTCAGTCTCTCTTTCCGTGTGTACCTGAGACACCAGTCTCAGTCTCTCTGTGTATCTCAGATGCCAGTCTGAGTCCCTCTGTCCATGTGTACCTGGGATGCCAGTCTCAGTCTCTCTGTCCGTGTATACCTGGGATGCCAGTTTCAGTCTCTTTGTGTACCTGGCATGACAGTCTCAGTCGCTCTGTGTACCTGGGATATCAGTCTCAGTCTCTCTGCCTGTGTACCTGAGACGCAGTCTGAGTCTCTCTTTCCGTGTATACCTGGGACGCCAGTCTCAGTCTCTCTGTCCGTGTATACCTGGGATGCCAGTTTCAGTCTCTCTGTCCATGTGTAGCTGGGACGCCAGTCTCAGTCTCTCTGTGTATCTGGGACACCAGTCTGAGTCCCTCTTTCCGTGTGTACTTGGGATGCCAGTCTCAGTCTCTGTCCGTGTATACCTGGGATGCCAGTTTCAGTCTCTCTGTCCACGTGTAGCTGGGACGCCAGTCTGAGTCCCTCTTTCCATGTATACCTGAGACACCAGTCTGAGTCTCTCTTTCCATGTATACCTGGGACGCCAGTCTCAGTCTCTCTGTCCGTGTATACCTGGGACGCCAGTCTCAGTCTCTCTTTCCGTGTGTACCTGAGACGCCAGTCTGAGTCTGTCTGTGTACCTGGCACGCCAGTCTCAGTCTCTTTGTCCGTCTATACCTGGGATGCCAGTTTCAGTCTCTTTGTGTACCTGGGACGCCAGCCTCAGTCTCTTTGTCCGTGTGTCCTGGGACGCCAGTCTCAGTCTCTCTTTCCGTGTGTACCTGGGATGCCAGTCTCAGTCTCTTTGTCCGTGTATACCTGGGATGCCAGTCTGAGTCTCTCTGTCCGTGTATACCTGGGATGCCAGTTTCAGTCTCTTTGTGTACCTGGCATGACAGTCTCAGTCTCTCTGTGTACCTGGGATATCAGTCTCAGTCTCTCTGTGTATCTCAGATGCCAGTCTGAGTCCCTCTTTCCATGTGTACCTGGGACGCCAGTCTCAGTCTCTCTGTCTGTGTATCCCTGGGATGCCAGTCTGAGTCTGTCTGTGTACCTGGCACGCCAGTCTCAGTCTCTCTGTCCGTGTATACCTGGGATGCCAGTTTGAGTCTCTTTGTGTACCTGGCATGACAGTCTCAGTCGCTCTGTGTACCTGGGATATCAGTCTCAGTCTCTCTGCCTGTGTGTACCAGAGACGCCAGTCTGAGTCTCTCTTTCCGTGTATACCTGGGACGCCAGTCTCAGTCTCTTTCCGTGTATACCTGGGACGCCAGTCTCAGTCTCTGTCCGTGTATACCTGGGACGCCAGTCTCAGTCTCTCTGTCCATGTGTAGCTGGGACGCCAGTCTCAGTCTCTCTGTGTATCTGGGACACCAGTCTGAGTCCCTCTTTCCATGTGTACCTGGGATGCCAGTCTAAGTCTCTCTGTCCATGTATACCTGGGACGCCAGTCCCAGTCTCTCTGTCCGTGTATACCTGGGATGCCAGTTTCAGTCTCTTTGTGTACCTGGGATATCAGTCTCAGTCTCTCTGTCCGTGTATACCTGGGACGCCAGTCTCAATCTCTCTGTCCGTGTATACCTGAGTCACCAGTCTGAGTCTCTCTTTCCGTGTATACCTGGGACGCCAGTCTCAGTCTCTCTGTCCGTGTATACCTGGGACGCCAGTCTCAGTCTCTCTGCCTGTGTGTACCTGAGACGCCAGTCTGAGTCTCTCTGTCCATGTATACCTGGGATGCCAGTCTCAGTCTCTCTTTCCGTGTGTACCTGAGACACCAGTCTGAGTCTCTCTGTCCATGTATACCTGGGACGCCAGTCTCAGTCTCTCTTTCCGTGTGTACCTGGGACGCCAGTCTCAGTCTCTCTTTCCGTGTGTACCTGAGACGCCAGTCTGAGTCTCTCTGTCCATGTATACCTGGGACACCAGTCTCAGTCTCTCTTTCCGTGTGTACCTGAGACACCAGTCTCAGTCTCTCTGTGTATCTCAGATGCCAGTCTCAGTCCCTCTTTCCATGTGTACCTGGGATGCCAGTCTCAGACTCTCTGTCCATGTGTAGCTGCGACACCAGTCTCAGTCTCTCTGTCTGTGTATCCCTGGGATGCCAGTCTGAGTCTGTCTGTGTACCTGGCACGCCAGTCTCAGTCTCTCTGTCCATGTATACCTGGCATGACAGTCTCAGTCGCTCTGTGTACCTGGGATATCAGTCTCAGTCTCTCTGCCTGTGTGTACCTGAGGCGCCAGTCTGAGTCTCTCTTTCCGTGTGTACCTGGGACGCCAGTCTCAATCTCTGTCCGTGTATACCTTGGACGCTAGTCTCAGTCTCTGTCCGTGTGTACCTGGGACGCCAGTCTCAGTCTCTGTCCGTGTATACCTTGGACGCCAGTCTCAGTCTCTGTCCGTGTATACCTGGGATGCCAGTCTCAGTCTCTGTCCGTGTATACCTGGGATGCCAGTCTCAGTCTCTGTCCGTGTATACCTGGGATGCCAGTCTCAGTCTCTCTGGCCTGCATGAAATGACAAGTGATTAATGATGCACAATTTTGGGATGTGCACAGTTGGTTTGTGAAGGCTGATGACCTTTGTTTGTTGCTGCACGATCTCACTGAGGTCATAACCGTGTTGAACAGGGGCATCTTTTTTGTTCCTGCCTATGCTTTGGATTTGATGAGCATTAGTTTGCATTTGAATTATCTGAGGGGCATTGTGTGTGTAAGTTTGTTTTTGAATACTCTGAGATATGAGGTGTGTTGAGAAGTGGCCAGGGCCAGAGAGACTGGACAACAAGGTGAATAGGACACATCCCTCACCAACTCTCTGAGCTCCACCCCCATTGCCACAAATCTCAGAGGCCACTTTCCCAATGATGGGCAGGACCTTCTCCTTCTCTCAGTCCCTGATAGCTATTATCCTTATTGACACATGCTGCGATCTGGAAACAGAGAACAAAATATTCCAAATTCTGGAAAAGTGAAACATAATACCTCTTTCTAGCCTACAAGCCCTGCTGTCCTAAACCTTTTTCAGTCCTTTATATCTTTGGATCCTGCCTGTCCTAACTCCTGATTTCCTTACCCTCTTTCTACTCTGTACCTCTTTCTACCCTAAACCTGCTGCATCCTACTACTCCGATTGGGGCTGGGCTGCAAACCAACAAGCAGATGGCTTTTGAAATATTTAATATACCAGCCTCCATAATTTATTAGAAAGATGCAGTCTGATAGTCCCACTGGAAAGATAAGCAACGTTTTATTTGTAAATTAAATATGCAGTACATGCAGACAGTGGCGTTCATACCACCCTGAAAGAATATTTGTGAGAAGAGCATTTACACCACTGCGAGACAAAATCATCTCCACACAGGAGACAAGTCGTGTTGCACTCAAAGATCTAGCAACATGATGTTGTGGGATCAGACTTTTGTATTTGTTCTTGGGACGTGGGCATCGTAGACAAGGCCAGTATTTATTGCCCAACCCGAATTGCCTTGAGAAGGAGGTGGTGAGCTGCATTCTTGAACCGCTGCAGATCTTGTGGTGTAGGTACACCTACAGTGCTGGTAGGGAGGAAGCACTTGACCACCTTCCCAAGTTGGCAAACAGAACAGTTTATATTGGTTTTCTCTGCCAAGACTGACAGTGGTTTCACCTCTGGTAAAGAGTACGGCAACCAATAGTGACTATTTGGCCTTTGCGGATCTTGTTTTTTTATTCATTCATGGGATGTGGGCTGCGCTGGCCAGGCCAGCATTTATTGCCCATCCCTAATTGCCCTTGAGAAGGTGGTGGTGAGCTGCCTTCTTGAACCGCTGCAGTTCATTTGGGGTAGGTATACCCACAGTGCTGTTAGGAAGGGAGTTCCAGGATTTTGACCCAGCGACAGTGAAGGAATGGCGATATAGTTCCAAGTCAGGATGGTATATGACTTGGAGGGGAACTTGCAGGTGGTGGTGTTCCCATGTATTTGCTGCCCTTGTCCTTCTAGTTGGTAGAGGTCGCGGGATTGGAAGGAGCTGACTGAGGAGCCTTGGTGCATTGCTGCATAGCATCTTGTAGATGGTACACACTGCTGCCACTGTGCGTCGGTGGTGGAGGGAGTGAATATTTGTAGATGGGATGCCAATCAAGCGGGCTGCTTTGTCCTGGATGGTGTCGAGCTTCTTGACTGTTGTTGGAGCTGCACCCATCCAGGCAAGTGGAGAGTATTCCATCACACTCCTGACTTGTGCCTTGTAGATTGTGGACAGGCTTTGGGGAGTCAGGAGGTAAGTTACTTGTCACAAAATACCCAGCCTCTGACCTGTTCTTGTAGCCATGGTATTTATATGGCTACTCCAGTTCAGTATCTGGTCAATGGTAGCCCCTAGGATGTTGATAGTGGGAGATTCAGCAATGGTAATGCTGTTGAATGTCAAGGGGAGATGGTTAGATTCTCTCTTGTTGGAGATGGTCATTGCCTGGCACTTGTGTGGCACGAATGTTACTTGCCACTTATCAGCCCAAGCCTGGATATTGTTCAGGTCTTGCTGCATTTCTACACGGACTGCTTCAGTATCTGAGGTGTCACGAATGGTGCTGAACATTGTGCAATCATCAGTGAACATCCCCACTTCTGACCCTATGATTGAAGGAAGGTCATTGATGAAACAGCTGAAGATGGTTGGGCTAGGACACTACCCTGAGGAACTCCTGCAGTGATGTCCTGGAGCTGAGATGATTGACCTCCAACAACCACAACCATCTTCCTTTGCGCTAAGTATGACTCCAGCCAGCGGAGGGTTTTCCCTCTGATTCCCATTGACCTCAGTTTCGCTAGGGCTGCTTGATGCCATACTCGGTCAAATGCTGCCTTGATGTCAAGGGCATTCACTCTCACCTCACCTCTTGAGTTCAGCTCTTTTGTCCATGTTTGAACCAAGACTGTAATGAGGTCAGGAGCTGAGTGGCCCTGGCGGAACCCAAACTGAGCGTCACTGAGCAGGTTATTGCTAAGTAAGTGCCGCTTGATGGCACTGTTGATGACACCTTCCATCACTTTACTGATAATTGAGAGTAGGCTGATGGGGCGGTAATTGGCCGGGTTGGAATTGTCCTGCTTTTTGTGTACAGCACATACCTGGGCAATTTTCCACATTGCAGGGTAGATGCCAGTGTTGTAGCTGTACTGGAACAGCTTGGCAACTTATGGAGCACAGGTTTTCAGTACTATTGCCAGAATATTGTCAGGGCCCACAGCTTTTGCAGTATCCAGTGCCTTCAGTCGTTTCTTGATATCACGAGGAGTGAATTGAATTGGCTTCTGTGATGCTGGGGACTTCAGGAGGAGGCCGAGATGGATCATCAACTCGGCACTTCTGGCTGAAGATTTTTGCAAATGCTTCAGCCTTATCTTTTGCACTGATGTGTGAGGCTCCCCCATCATTGAGGATGGGGATATTTGTGGAGCCACCTCCTCCAGTTAGTTGTTTAATTGTCCACCACCATTCACGTCTGGATGTGGCAGGACTGCAGAGCTTAGATCTGATCCGTTGGTTATGAGATTGCTTAGCTCTGTCTATTGCATGCTGCTTACGCAGTTTGGCACGCAGATAGTCCTGTGTTGTAGCTTCAGCAGGTTGACACCTCATTTTGAGGTATGCCTGGTGCTGCTCCTGGCATGCCCTCCTGCACTCTTCATTGAACCAGGGATGATCCCCCGACTTGATGGTAATGGTAGAGTGAGGGATATGCCGGGCCATGAGGTTACAGATTGTGGCTGAGTACAATTCTGCTGCTGCTGATGGCTCACAGTGCCTCATGGATGCCCAGTTTTGCATTGCTAGATCTGTTCGAAATCTATCCCATTTAGCACGGTGATAGTGCCACACAACACGACGGACGGTATCCTCAATGTGAAGGCGGGACTTCGTCTCCACAAGGACTGTGCGGTGGTCACTCCTACCAATACAGTCATGGACAGAAGCATCTGCAGCAGGCAGATTGGTGAGGTCAAGGTCAAGTATGTTTTTCCCTCGTGTTGGTTCCCCCACCACCTACCACAGACCCAGTCTAGCAGCTATGTCCTTTAGGACTCGGCCAGCTCGGTCAGTAGTGGTACTACTGAGCCACTCTTGGTGATGGACATTGAAGACCCCCACCCAGAGTACATTTTGTGCCCTCGCCACCCTCAGTCTTTCCTCCAAGTGGTGCTCAACATGGTGGAGTACTGAGTCATCAGCTGAGGGAGGGCGGTAGGTGGTAATCAGTAGGAGGTTACCTTGCCCATGTTTGACCTGATGCCATGAGACTTCATGGGGTCCGGAGTCGATGTTGAGGACTCCCAGGGCAACTCCCTCCCTACTGTATACCACTGTCCCGCCACCTTTGCTGGGTCTGTCCTGCCGGTGGGAGAGGACTTAACCGGGGATTGTGATATCGGTGTCTGGGACATTGTAAGATATGATTCCGTGAGTATGACTATGTCAGGCTGTTGCTTGACTAGTCTGTGGGACAGCTCTCCCAACTTTGGCACAAGCCTCCAGATGTTAGTAAGGAGGACTTTGCAGGGTTGACAGGGCTGGGTTTGCTGTTGTCGTTTACGGTGCCTAGGTCAATGCCGGGTGGTCCGTCCGGTTTCATTCCTTATTGACTTTGTAGCAGTTTGGTGAAATTGACTGGCTTGCTATGCAGAGGTGTCACTTGTAGGCCAGACCAGGTAAGGATGGCAGATTTGCTTCCCTCAAGGACATTAGTGAACCAGATAAGTTGTTACAACAATCGACACTGGTTTCATGGTCATCATTAGACTAGTTATTTTAATTCCAGATTTATTAATTGAATTCAAATTCCATCTTCTGCTGTGGTGGGATTCGAACTCATGTCCCCAGAGCAATACCTGGGTCTCTGGGTTACTAGCCCAGTGACAATACCACTACGCTACCGCCTACCCTATGTCCACAGATACCTGAAGTTAGCAGGACGGGTAGATAAGGTGGTTATAAAGACATACAAGATACTTTCCTTTATTAGCCAAGGCCTAGAATATAAGAGCAGACAGGTTGTGCTGGAACTGTATAAAACACTAGTTTGGCCACAGCTAGAGTACGGTGCATAGTTTTGGTCACTGCATAACAGGAAGGATGTGATTGCACTAGAGAGGATACAGTGGAGATTTACATGTTGGCAGGACAGGAAAATTTTAGCTGTGAGGAAAGAGTGGATAGGTCGGCATTGTTTTCTTTGGAATAGAGGAGGCTGAGGGGAGATTCAATTGATGTGTACAGTGTGGATTGGAAGAACCTATTTCTGTTAACAGAGAGATCAAGAACTGGGGATATAACTTACAAGGTCAGGTTGCTTAGACTAGGAATGTCAACCCTTGAATATAGAAGATTGAGGGGTGACCTACAACAACAACAATATTTATATTACACCTTTAATATAGAAAAATGTCCCACAGTTATCAAACAAAGTTTAACACTGAGCCACATAAGGAGATGTTAGGTCAAAGAGGTAGATTTTACGGAGTGTCCTAAATGAGGAAAGCGAGGTAGAGATGGGGAGAGATATCAGGAGGAAAATCCAGAGCTTAAGGCCCAGGCATTTGAAAGCACGGCCACCAATACAGCAATTAAAATCGGGAATGTTCAAGTTGTCAGAATTGGAGGAGTGCAGATGACTTGGAGGGTTGTGGGACTGGAGGAGATTACAGAGACAGTGAGGGGTGAGGCAATGGAGGGATTGGAAAACAAGAATGAGAATTTTAAAATCGAGGCATTGCTGAATTGGGAGCCAGTGTCAGTCAGCGAAAATGGGTGATGGATGAGTGGGACTTGGTGCAAGTTGGGACACGGGAAGCAGAACTTTAGAGCTAACTGAGGTGCATGAGATGGGGGGAATCCCAAATAAGGGTGCATAGCCTTAAAATTAGAGCTAAGTCATTCACAGGTGATGTCAGGAACAACTTTTTCACACAAAGGGTAGAGTAAATCTGGAATTCTGTCCCTAAAAAGCTAATGAGGTTGGGGTCAATTGAAAATGTCAAGACTGAGATTGATAGGTTTTTGCTGGAGAAGTGTATTAAAGGTTATGGTACCAAGGCAGGTAGATGGGGTTAAGATACACATGCGCCATGATCAAATTGAATGGCAGAACAGGCTCATGGGGCTGAATGGCCCCAGCCGGCTCCTCTGTTTGAGAAACCTCTTGGGCACCACCATTGTAAACTAGACCCCTTAATATTGCACGTTAGATGCCTCTTGTGTATACCCTCACCCTCTCCCTATCATTGGTGCCTGTACCATCAGTCGCCCAGACTCCATGTTCTAGGATTCGCACCCTAAACCCTCTCCTCCTCCCTCTCTTTCTCTTCGAAACTCATGAAAATCCAGCTCTCTCTGACCTAGCCTTTGGTTACTCTCCTTTTGTGGTTCAACCACCAGTTTCTCTTACACCTCTGTAAAGCTCCTTGGGTTGTTTTATTGCACTATGTAAATATACACAGTTGTTGTTGAATGAGGAGAGGTTTCATGAGGCAAGTGAAGCAGTTCTAGTGCTCCATAGGCTTGGCACACAGAGAAAATGAAGACTGCTGGGATGTCTACTAGGCAACCAAGGAGAGGCACTGTTTTGAAGAACAGCAAGGGAGTTCTCCCCAGTCTTTTGAATAATATTTTTCCCTCAGCTAACATCTGTAAAGCAGATTATCTGATCATTACCACATTGCTGTTTGTGGGAGCTCTCTGTGCACAAATTGCCTGCTGTATTTCCTGCATTACAATACCCTGAGGCCATGAAAGGTGCTATATAAATGTCAGCCTTTTTTAAAGGTTAAATATTCCACCCATTGACTGCTAATCATAGAGACACAGAAATGACAGTATAACTGTGCAAACAGGGGAATCTTGATCCCTTCAAGGACCCAATCTCACACTACAAAGGTTTTGACTCTGGTGCCCTGTCAAGCTACATTTTGAGCCAGTCCAATTCTGTTAGACTGCCTGGGCAATGTTTTTAAACTTAAGCAAAGTTTTTTAAAATGTTTTGAGAGAGCAAACATGCACACTCATTCTTGGTTCATTGTCACTGCCTGAGTTTGAATCTCACCAAGTCTCTCCTAATTATTTTCTGTGTGGGTTTCCTCCGGGTGCTCCGGTTTCCTCCCACAGCCCACAACTTGCAGGTTGATAGGTAAATTGGCCATTGTAAATTGCCCCTAGTGTAGGTAGGTGGTAGGAGAAATAGTGGGGATGTGGTAGGGAATATGGGATAAATGTGGGAGTAGTATCAATGGGTGGTTGTCGGTCGGCACAGACTTTGAAGGGCCTGTTTCAGTGCTGTATCTCTCTATGACAGGTGTTTTGTTGGCACCCCTGGAGGCAGGCTCTTAAATGAAAAGCATTTGGAGTGTTTGAACTCAGTTCTCAGTGGACAGGACATAAGAACTTTTCAATAACACAGCCCTGAATAATTAGATGACACTAGTCCACCAGTACTAATGAGAATAAACAAGGCACAAAGTATATACAAACATAGGAATTAGGAGCAGGAGTAGACCACTCAGCCCCTCGAGCCTGCTCCACCATTCAATAAGTTCATGGCTGAACTGATAGAAAGTAGAAATGTAAGACTGTCACAGTTGGGGGTGGGGGGTAGCTCTATCAGTATTTCACCTGTACTGTCTCATCCCAAAGGGCTTTAAACTGACTCTGACTAAGCAGAAAAATTACATCTCTGATGCCATTCAACATAACATTCGGAGAACTCTCCTTCTCTTCAAGGTTGCATCACTGACTGTTCCTGTCAAAATTCCATTCTCCCTTGAACAGCAGCTCATTACTCACAGATCAGTCAGAGTTTGAAACCTTCCTACAGGCTGCAGCCTCCTCTTTGACCTCTGATGTCAATCCACTTAGACTCATGCAACTCAATGACATGTTTAATAGACTCTGCTGGGAGAGTGTCAGATCATCACTTGTTAGCTGGAGAATCTTTACTGACTGCCTCAGGGAATTCAAGAAGCTATTTACAAGGATAGGCAGCCCACACTCAGCACAATATTATAGCCTTCAAAAAATATTTATGCCATAGAGATACACTTTTGGTCTCCATCAAATAGCAATGATTGCCCAAGATAATAAGGCCTTATTAGGGACTTAGCTTTGGTGATACCCCTCCATCAATTCTTGTTCTGTGAAAACATCTCTTGCAAGCAAGTATTTTAATATTAATAATAGTATCAGTGGAGAGTTAGAATCAAAAAGACTGTCCGAGTGCAGCCAGATTTCAGGCACAGTCGGTACTGTTCACCTTGCTGTGCTCAGTTTGGTTGTAGACCCCTGGCTGGGCCTGACTGCCTGGTATTCTGCAGCAGACTGTATGGAATTTGAAAGAGAACACAGATATTGGAAAACCTCATGGAAGCGTCTGTGATATCCTGTGCATAAGAAATTGCATCAACACATCCCTTTATTGAGAAGTCAAGATGAAGATTCAAGGCACATTGTGAAGGCAATGACTTTGGTCCAAGTGGAACAAAAGAAAACACAAGGTCATTCAAGAGGGGTTAATGAGCTAAATAATGTATTGGTCAGGTGACTGGAACTATATTGGTGAATGGGGATGTATTGGTGAGTGGGGATGTATTGGTGAGTGGGGATGTATTGGTGAGTGGGAATGTATTGGTGAGTGGGAATGTATTGGTGAGTGGGAATGTATTGGTGAGTGGGGATGTATTGGTGAGTGGGGATGTATTGGTGAGTGGGGATGTATTGGTGAGTGGGGATGTATTGGTGAGTGGGGATGTATTGGTGAGTGGGGATGTATTGGTGAGTGGGGATGTATTGGTGAGTGGGGATGTATTGGTGAGTGGGGATGTATTGGTGAGTGGGGATGTATTGGTGAATGGGGATGTATTGGTGAATGGGGATGTATTGGTGAATGGGGATGTAATGGTGAATGGGGATGTAATGGTGAATGGGGATGTATTGGTGAATGGGGATGTATTGGTGAATGGGGATGTATTGGTGAATGGGGATGTATTGGTGAATGGGGATGTAATGGTGAATGGGGATGTAATGGTGACTGGAGATGGATTGGTGACTGGAGCTGGATTGGTGACTGGAGCTGGATTGGTGACTGGAGCTGGATTGGTGACTGGAGCTGGATTGGTGACTGGAGCTGGATTGGTGACTGGAGCTGGATTGGTGACTGGAGATGGATTGGTGACTGGAGATGGATTGGTGACTGGAGATGGATTGGTGACTGGAGATGGATTGGTGACTGGAGATGGATTGGTGACTGGAGATGGATTGGTGACTGGAGATGGATTGGTGACTGGAGATGGATTGGTGACTGGAGATGGATTGGTAAATTGGGATGTATTGGTGAATGGGGGATGGGGAGGTATTGGTGAATGGGGAGGTATTGGTGAATGTGCAGGCCCCCACCTGCCAAGAATGAGGCACACATTATTTTGCCACATGACATTAAAACTTAAAATTGCTGCTGGGAAGAAAAGAGGGACTATCACAAGGAATTGCCAAGCCCCTTGCCAGAAAGACCTTTTTTCATACTCGCAGACTGTGTTGGACCAAATGAACCAGTCCTTGCTTCCCCAATACACAGAAGACGTGGTCAGACCAGTTTAGTCATATGACTAACTGACGTTTGGAGTTTTTTGAATTTGAACTTGCCACAGAGTTTTAAAACTCGGGAAGCTGTTTGCTCCTGGACTGAAAAGACCTCTCTTCTGTCTGCTCTCATCTTGTTCTCACCAGCTTCGGAAACCATTGAAGACATATGAACCGTAAGAGATAAATGTCTCCTACAGCGAACAAGGTTTAAGAAGATTACTGGGCCCCAATGAAAAGTAAGAATTACCTACAAAAGGACTACAGTGAGCTCAAAGCACAGTAACAAGAAACTCTTCTGATATTGCCTCAAACCTCCATTTTATTTTTCTCCTGCTCTTTTCTGTCTCTATTTACATGTGCGTGGGACGCAGTGTGTATCCATAGGCGTTAGGTTGAGGTTTTAATAAATTTCACTTTTGTTCTTTAAACCCAAGAAGGCCTGTTTGTGCTCATTTCTTTGCCTTATAATTGGAACAAGGATTCACCAAAGGGGGAGGTCAAAACACAGTCTGTTTAAAATTAAAACCCTGTTACAATAAGACCAGGTGAAGGCTGAAAGAGACCCCTTGACACCCTTCTCACCTGGTCATAACAGGTTGTATTAGTGAATGGTGATGTATTGATGAATGGTGATATATTGATGAATGGTGATGTATTGGTGACTGGCGATGTATTTGTGAATTTGTGTATTTGGTCAATGGAAAGGTATCACAGAATGAGGATGTACTGGTGAGTGGGGATGTACTGGTGAAGGGAATGTACTGGTTAATGGTGAATGGGGATGTATTGGTGATTGCTGTTGAATTGTTGAGTGGGCATGTACTGGTGAATGGGGATGTACTGGTGAATGGGGATGTACTGGTGAATGGGGATGTACTGGTGAATGGGAATGTATTGATGAATGGGAATGTATTGATGAATGGGGATGTATTGATGAATGGAGATGTATTGATGAATGGGGATGTTAGCTTTGTGAGTTCCTTGTATGAGTACCCCTAAGTCTCTCAACACTAACAAAGAACAGGACAGCACAGGAACAGGCCATTCGGCCCTCCAAGCCTGCACCGATCTTGATGCCTGCCTAAACTAAAACCTTCTGCACTTCCGGGGACCATATCCCTCTATTCCCATCCTATTCATGCATTTGTCAAGATGTCTCTTAAACGTCATTATCGTACCTGCTTCCACCATCTCCCCCAGCAGCAAGTTCCAGGCACTCACCACCCTCTGTGTAAAGAACTTGCCTCGCACATCCCCTCTAAACTTTGCCCCTCTCACCTTAAACCTATGTCCCCTAGTAACTGACTCTTCCACCCTGGGAAAAAGCTTCTGACTATCCACTCTATCCATGCCGCTCATAACTTTGTAAACCTCTATCATGTCGCCCCTCCACCTCCGTCGTTCCAGTGAAAACAATCCGAGTTTATCCAACCTCTCCTCATAGCTAATGCCCTCCAGACCAGGCAACATCCTGGTAAACCTCTTCTGTACCCTCTCCAAAGCCTCCACGTCCTTCTGGTAGTGTGGCGACCAGAATTGCACACAATATTCTAAGTGTGGCCTAACTAAAATTCTGTACAGCTGCAGCATGACTTGCCAATTTTTATACTCTATGCCCCGACCGATGAAGGCAAGCATGCCGTATGCCTTCTTGACTACCTTATCCACCTGCGTTGCCACTTTCAGTGACCTGTGGACCTGTATGCCCAGATCTCTCTGCCTGTCAATACTCCTAAGGGTTCTGCCATTTACTGTATACCTCCCACCTGCATTAGACCTTCCAAAATGAATTACCTCACATTTGTCTGGATTAAACTCCATCTGCCATTTCTCCGCCCAAGTCTCCAACTGATCTATAATCCTGCCATATCCTCTGACAATCCTCATCACTGTCCGCAACTCCACCAACCTTTGTGCCGTCCGCAGACTTACTAATCAGACCAGCTACATTTTCCTCCAAATCATTTATATATACTACAAACAGCAAAGGTCCCAGCACTGGTCCCTGCGGAACACCACTAGTCACATCCCTCCATTCAGAAAAACACCCATCCACTGTTACCCTCTGTCTTCTATGACTGAGCCAGTTCTGTATCCATCTTGCCAGCTCACCTCTGATCCCGTGTGACTTCACCTTTTGTACCAGTCTGCCATGAGGGACCTTGTCAAAGGCTTTACTGAAGTCCATATAGATAACATTCACTGCCCTTCCTCCATCAATCATCTTCGTCACTTCCTCAAAAAACTCAAAGAAAGAACAAAGAACAGTACAGTACAGGAACAGGCCATTTGGCCCTCCAAGCCTGCGCTGATCTCGATGCCTGCCGAAACTAACACCTTCTGCACTTCCGGGGCACATATCCCTCTATTCCCTTCCTATTCATATATTTGTCAAGATGTCTCTTAAACATCGCTATCGTATCTGCTTCCAACTTCCAACTCAATCAAATTAGTGAGACACGACCTCCCCTTCACAAAACCATGCTGCCTCTCGCTAATAAGTCCATTTGTTTCCTAATAGGAGTAAATCCTGTCCCGAAGAATCCTCTCTAATAATTTCCCTACCACTGATGTAAGGCTCACCGGCCTATAATTTCCTGGATTATCCTTGCTACCCTTCTTAAACAAAGGAACAACATTGGCTATTCTCCTGTAACCAATGAGGATGCAAAGAGTTCTGTCAAGGCCCCAGCAATTTCTTCCCTTGCCTCCTTCAGTATTCTGGGGTCGATCCCATCAGGCCCTGGGGACTTATCTACCTTAATGCTTTGCAAGACACCCAACACCTCCTTTTTGATAATGAGATGACTGAGACTATCTGCACTCCCTTCCCTAGGCTCATCATCCACCAAGTCCTTCTCCTTGGTGAATACTGATGCAAAGTACTCATTTAGTACCTCGCCCATTTCCTCTGTCTCCACACATAGATTCCCTTCTCTGTCCTTGAGTGGGCCAACCCTTTCCCTAGTTACCCTCTTGCTCTTTATATACGTATAAAAAGCCTTGGGATTTTCCTTAATCCTGTTTGCCAATGACTTTTCATGACCCTTTTTAGCCCTCCTGACTCCTTGCTTAAGTTCCTTTCTACTGTCTTTATATTCCTCAAGGGATTCGTCTGTTCCTTGCCTTCCAGCCCTTACAAAAGCTTCCTTTTTCTTTTTGACTAGGCTCACAATATCCCGTGTTATCCAAGGTTCCCGAAACTTGCCAAACTTATCCTTCTTCCTCACAGGAACATGCTGGTCCTGGATTCTAATCAACTGACATTTGAAAGACTCCCACATGTCAGATGTTGATTTACCCTCAAACAGCCGCCCCCAATCTAAATTCTTCAGTTCCTGCCTAATATTGTTATAATTAGCCTTCCACCAATTTAGCACCTGCACCCGAGGACTACTCTTATCCTTATCCACAAGTACCTTAAAACTTATGGAATGATGGTCACTGTTCCCGAAATGCTCCCCTACTGAAACTTCGACCACCTGGCCGGGCTCATTCCCCAATACCAGGTCCAGAATGGCCCCATCCCTAGTTGGACTATCTACGTATTGTTTCAAGAAGCTCTCCTGGATGCTCCTCACAAATTCTGCCCCATCCAAGCCCCTAGTACTAAGTGAGTCCCAGTCAATATTGGGGAAGTTAAAATCACCCACCACCACAACCCTGTTACCTTTACATCTTTCCAAAATCTGTCTACATATCTGCTCCTCTACCTCCCGCTGGCTGTTGGGAGGCCTGTAGTAAACCCCCAACATCGTGACTGCACCCTTCCTATTCCTGAGCTCCACCCATATTGCCTCGCTGCATGACCCCTCTGAGGTGTCCTCCCGCAGTACAGCTGTGATATTCTCCTTAACCAGTAATGCAACTCCCCCACCCCTTTTACATCCCCCTCTATCCCGCCTGAAGCTTCTAAAGCCTGGAACATTTAGCTGCCAATTCTGCCCTTCCCTCAACCAAGTCTCTGTAATAGCAACAACATCATATTTCCAAGTACTAATCCAAGCTCTAAATTCATCTGCCTTACCTGTTATACTTCTCGCATTGAAACAAATGCACTTCAGACCACCAGTCCCGCTGTGCTGAGCAATATCTCCCTACCTGCTCTTCCTCTTAGTCCTACTGGCCTTATTTACTATGTCCTCCTCATTTATTTCACTTGCTGTCCTACTGCTCTGGTTCCCACCCCCCTGCCACACTAGTTTAAACCCTCCAGAGTGACGCTAGCAAACCTCGCAGCCAGGATATTAGTGCCCTTCCAGTTTAGATGCAACCCGTCCTTCTTGTACAGGTCCCATCTGTCCCTGAAGAGAGCCCAATGGTCCAGATATCTGAAACCCTCCCTTCTACACCAGCTGTTCAGCCACGTGTTTCGCTGCACTATCTTCCTATTTCTAGCCTCACTGGCACGTGGCACAGGGAGTAATCCAGAGATTACAACCCTAGAGGTCCTGTTTTTTAACTTATTACCGAACTCCCTAAACTCCCCCTGCAGGACCTCATCACTCTTCCTGCCTATGTCATTGGTACCGATGTGTACCACAACCTCTGGCTGTTCACCCTCCCCCTTCAGAATGCCTCCTGTCCGTTCAGAGACATCCTTGACCTTGGCACCAGGGAGGCAACATACCTTCCTGGAGTCTCTTTCACGTCCACAGAAGCGCCTATCTGTGCCCCTGACTATAGAGTCCCCTATAACTATTGCTCTTCTGCGCTTTGTCCCTCCCTGCTGAACAACAGTGCCAGCCGTGGTGCCACTGCTCTGGCTGCTGCTGTTTTCCCCTGATAGGCCATCCCCCCCAACAGTATCCAAAACAGTATACTTGTTAGAGAGGGGGACAGCCACAGGGGATTCCTGCACTGACTGCTTGCCCCTTCTAGCGGTCACCCATCTATCTGCCTGCACCTTGGGTGTAACCACTTCTCTAAAACTCCTGTCTATGACGCTTTCCGCCACCTGCATGCTCCTAAGTGCATCCAGTTGCCGCTCCAACCGATCCATGCGGTCTGTGAGGAGCTGCAACTGGGTACACTTCCTGCAGATGTAGTTGCCCGGAACGCTGGAAGCTTCACGGACTTCCCACATCTCACAGGTGAAGCACTTCACCCCTCTAACTGTCATTTCTATCACTAATTAGTTAATTGATATAAAATAAATAAATACTTATTAAATCCTTACTAAATTATGATACACTTTACTATGTGGTCCCTAGTGCTAGATTTCTACAATAAATATTAAATGCTGTCTAAATACAGTAATCTCCTCCCTCTGGTTTAGTTACTCTACTTATTAATTATTTAATTAGTGTTTTTATCAATTTTTATCAGTTTTATTTTCAAATTCGGTACAGATTCCCTACCAGCCAATCAGGTCACAGCTTTCCTGTGACGTCACTTTTTCAGGTTTTTTTTTCCCACCCGAGGTAACTTACTCTGTAAACTCACCGCTGCGGAACTCCGCCCTCCGAGTCTGCTCCGAGAATCCCCGAGGTAAGTTTTTTGAAATACTCACCGCTCCGGAACTCCGCCCTCCGAGTCTGCTCCGAGAATCCCCGAGGTAAGTTTATTTATATACTCACCGCTCTGGAACTCCGCCCTCCGAGTCTGCTCCGAGAATCCCCGAGGTAAGTTTTTTGAAATACTCACCGCTCCGGAACTCCGCCCTCCGAGTCTGCTCCGAGAATCCCCGAGGTAAGTTTATTTATATACTCACCGCTCTGGAACTCCGCCCTCCGAGTCTAAAGTTTTGAGGCAGACTAAATTTTGAAGACCAAAGGGAAGTAAGGTCTCTCTCTCTCTCTCACTCTCACTCTCATACAAGGTTCCAGAGACCCATGGAAATAACTTCAGCCTCAAGACAGAAAACCCTGCAGCCTTCTGGTACCAGTGAAACAAGTTTGAAAGTGTGCACTGGGCCCCAACAAGAACTGCAAAACTTAACTTCAATCAAAGACTTTACTAGTAGAATTCCATCTACTATGTCTTCCCCCTTTAATTCTTTCTCCTCCTCTGTCTCTATTGGTGTGTGTGTTTTTCGTGTATGCATGCTAGCGTGGTTGCATCACGTATTTTAAGTAGTTTTAACTGAGTTAGAGTTTTAACCTACATACACCTTTCTTGCTTAAATCTGAGAAAACCTATCTGGTTGATTTTTTCACAATTACAATTAGAGAGCAGTGAGCAAGGACTTACTGAGGTGAAGCTAAAAACACTGTTTTAAAAGTTAAACCCTGTTCCGGCCAAATGAGGAAAAGGCTGAGAGGGGAGTCCCAGACCCCTTCATCACCTGGTGGTAACAGGGATGTATTGGCGAATGGCAATGTATTGGTGAATGGGGATGTATCGGGTGAAGGGGGATGTATCGGGTGAAGGGGGATGTATCAGATGAAGGGGGATGTATTGGCGAATGGCAATATATTGGTGAATGGGGATGTATCAGATGAATGGGGATGTATCAGATGAAGGGGGATGTATCGGTGAAGGGGGATGTATCGGTGAAGGGGGATGTATCGGTGAAGGGGAATGTATCGGTGAAGGGGGATGTATCGGTGAAGGGGGATGTATCGGTGAAGGGGGATGTATCGGTGAAGGGGGATGTATCGGTGAAGGGGGATGTATCGGTGAAGGGGAATGTATCGGTGAAGGGGAATGTATCGGTGAAGGGGAATGTATCGGTGAAGGGGATGTAGTGGTGAATGGGGATGTAGTGGTGAATGGGGATGTAGTGGTGAATGGGGATGTATTGGTGAATGGGGATGTATTGGTGAATGGGGATGTATTGGTGAATGGGGATGTATTGGTGAATGGGGATGTATTGGTGAATGGGGATGTAGTGGTGAATGGGGATGTAGTGGTGAATGGGGATGTAGTGGTGAATGGAGATGTATTGGTGAATGGAGAGGTATAGGTGAATGGGGATGTACTGATTAATGCTGATATATTGATAATGGTGATGTATTGATAATGGTGATGTATTGGCGAGTGGGGATGTATTGGCGAGTGGGGATGTATTGGCGAGTGGGGATGTATTGGCGAGTGGGGATGTATTGGTGAGTGGGGATGTATTGGTCAGGTCTGTGTAGATGTATTGGTATCTGTTAGTTATGGTGTTGTGATTGCTCTCCTTACTGACCCTTTTAACCAGCTAATTTGTGCTCTATGACCTCTATCCACTGATAGGACAGGAACCTCAGGTGTAAGAGGTAAATGCTCAGCTGATAGAACACTGTAGTTCCCATATTACTTGTATCAGGAGAAACAACAGGTCTGGGCTCAATTATAGAGGTGTGATGTTTGCTAGATATTATGGAGTTTTGTGGGATATTATTTAAGGATCGGGGATATAACGAGTGAATTAGACTCCAAGCTAGGATGGATAGTAGTTGATCTGTGGATCGAATGGGCCTGTTGGTCACACATGTTTTCCCTTTTCCATCTCCTGGTCTTGTCCAGTGACTGGAAGTTTCTTTCCCATCAGTAGGTACAGGTGACATGCCAGTGCAATAATATGATTTTATTCAATTGGTAGAGTGTATTACATAGGAGTTACAGCACAAAAACAGGCCATTCAGCCCAATCGGATAATGCCAGTATGAATGCTCCATCCTACTTCATCTAACCTCACCAACATAACCTTCTATTCCTTTCTCCCTCATGTGCTTATCTAGCTTTCTCTTAAATCAGGGTTGTCCAACATATGGCCTGCCAAAGGTTTTCATCCGGCCTGCACATGTAAACTGTACCTGAGGCTGTTGCTCATCCTCGCCAGGGCTCCGTGACTGGAGATGGGAAATTTCCCTTTGTCTTCTTCTTGCTGAGTGACCTTTTTAAAAACATCGCACTGCTTGTTTCACAGCTGACAGCTGCTGAAGCAGGAATGTGCTTCCCAACTTTGACTTGAGGTTTCGGGGTTTTCCGCCGGAAAACCCCGAATCTGTCCGATGTTGGGAAACGAGTTCCTGCTTCAGCAGCTGTCAGCTGTGAAACTGACAACGTGATGTTTTTAAACAAACTGACCAAGCACAAAACTGCTGTGGTGAGTGCTCCCGCTCCCTGCAACTGTCGGAGAGAGGGTAGGGGGAAACAGAGAGAGGGGGGAACAGAGAGAGAGAGTGAGGAGAAACAGAGAGAGAGAGGGGAACAGAGAGAGAGAGGGGGGGAAACACAGAGAGAGGGGAAACAGAGAGAGGGGAAAACAGAGAGAGAGGGGGGAAAGAAAGAGAGAGAAAGGGATGGGGGAACAGAGAGAAAGAGAGGGGAAAACAGAGAGGGGAACAGAGAACGAGAGGGGGAAACAGAGAGAGAAGGGAAACACAGAGAGAGGGGAACAGAGAGAGAGAGAGAGGGGGGAACAGAGAGAGAGAGGGGGGGAACAGAGAGAGAGAGAGGGGGAACAGAGAGAGAGAGAGAGGGGGGAACAGAGAGAGAGAGAGAGAGGGGGAACAGAGAGAGAGAGAGGGGGAACAGAGAGAGAGAGAGGGGGAACAGAGAGAGAGAGAGGGGAACAGAGAGAGAGAGAGAGGGGAACAGAGAGAGAGAGAGAGGGGGGGAACAGAGAGAGAGAGAGAGGGGGGGAACAGAGAGAGAGAGAGGGGGGGAACAGAGAGAGAGAGAGAGGGGGAACAGAGAGAGAGAGAGAGGGGGAACAGAGAGAGAGAGAGAGGGGGAACAGAGAGAGAGAGAGAGGGGGAACAGAGAGAGAGAGAGAGAGGGGAACAGAGAGAGAGAGAGAGAGAGGGGGGAACAGAGAGAGAGCGAGGGGAACAGAGAGAGAGAGAGAGAGGGGAACAGAGAGAGAGAGAGAGAGAGGGGAACAGAGAGAGAGAGAGAGAGAGGGGAACAGAGAGAGAGAGAGAGGGGAACAGAGAGAGAGAGAGAGAGGGGAACAGAGAGAGAGAGGGGGGAACAGAGAGAGAGAGAGAGAGGGGGGAACAGAGAGAGAGAGAGAGAGGGGGGAACAGAGAGAGAGAGAGAGAGAGGGGAACAGAGAGAGAGAGAGAGAGAGAGAGAGAGGGGAACAGAGAGAGAGAGAGAGAGAGGGGAACAGAGAGAGAGAGAGAGAGAGAGAGGGGAACAGAGAGAGAGAGAGAGGGGGAACAGAGAGAGAGAGAGAGAGAGGGGGAACAGAGAGAGAGAGAGAGAGAGGGGAACAGAGAGAGAGAGAGAGAGAGAGAGGGGGGAACAGAGAGAGAGAGAGAGAGGGGAACAGAGAGAGAGAGAGAGGGGAACAGAGAGAGAGAGAGAGAGAGGGGAACAGAGAGAGAGAGAGAGAGAGGGGAACAGAGAGAGAGAGAGAGAGAGAGGGGGGAACAGAGAGAGAGAGAGAGAGAGAGAGGGGAACAGAGAGAGAGAGAGAGAGAGAGAGAGGGAACAGAGAGAGAGAGAGAGAGAGAGAGGAACAGAGAGAGAGAGAGAGAGAGGGGAACAGAGAGAGAGAGAGAGAGAGAGGGGAACAGAGAGAGAGAGAGAGGGGAACAGAGAGAGAGAGAGAGAGAGGGGAACAGAGAGAGAGAGAGAGAGGGGAACAGAGAGAGAGAGAGAGAGGGGAACACAAAGAGAGGGGAACAGAGAGAGAGAGAGAGAGGGGAACACAAAGAGAGGGGAAGAGAGAGAGAGAGAGGGGAACAGAGAGAGAGAGAGAGAGGGGAACAGAGAGAGAGAGACAGAGACAGAGAAAGAGATCAAGATCACTCCTGAAAGGTGGACATCTATCCAGAATACTCTGCATTGCAACATCAAGTGTGCGGGCAGAGATTGACTACTTATGAAAGCAAAAACAATGTCACTAAATCAGTTTTCAATATAGTGACGAGAAAGTAAGTCAATAAATAAATCTTCTCATTTAAAGCTTCTTCACAAAAATACATATTTGTTGTTGTTTTTGTCAGCAAGATAAAGTTTTAATGCCTTTATCTTTTGAAGTTTGCTCCCCGGCCCCGAAGGGCTGAGCAAAAATCGTAATATGGCCCTCCACCCAAAAATGTTGGACAACCCTGCCTTGAATGATTCAATACTCTTCATTTCAACTACTCCCTCTGGTAGCGAGTTGCACATTATCACCACTCTGTGGGTAAAGAAGTTTCTCCCAATTGCCCTATTGGATTTATTAGTGACTGTCTTATACTTATGGTCCCTAGTTTTGGAGTTGTCCTGCAATTGGAAACCTCTTCTCAATGTCTGCCCTATCAAACCCTTTCATAATCTCTAATTTGCCACAATCCTCCTCTGTATTAACTATACCCGACAATTTGGTGAGTCTGCAAATTTTGAAATGATACTTCCAATTCCCAAGTATAAATCGTTTATGTAAATGGTGACCAACAGTGATCCCAGCACCGATCCCTTTGGAATAGCATTTCCCATCTTTTGCCAGTTTGAGGAACTGCCTTTAACCCCTTCTCTGTTTTCTGTTTTGTAGCCAGTTTGCCATCCATTTTGCCTCTTGTCCCAGACTCCATATGTTCTGATCTTGGTCATGAGTCTCCTATGTGGTATTTTATCGAAGGCCTTTTGGAAATCAAAATATATTACAACTATTGCAATACGCTTCTCCACTCTTCCTGGTGCTTATTTAAAGAGTTGAAGATGGGTGTGTCATGAGAAATTACCAACCTAAATATATTGTAAATATCAAATTATTCTTCAAAACCACTTTTGACCCTGTTGTGTAAAGACTCAGACAATGAAAGTCAGGGCAAGGGAAGTTTCCTTCCCTTACATATCATTGGCAGGCTCCTGTGCATCACTGGAAACCACCTTAGCCCCGAGCTGTATACTGTAGTGACCAGTATTAATTCTGGGGAAGGATTCCCAGTTCATAGTCACTTTTACTGCTACCAGCTCTTTATTTCACATTTTGTAATAATCTGACGACAATTTCTCAACCTGTTGTGGTGAGATTGATCTCACATTCTAACTGGATTGGTAGTCCAGTAACATAAACGTTCCTACACTGCCATAACCCGGAATTATCTGATTTCCCTGCTCAGGACTTACTGGAGGACTCCAACGAGCAGTTTGATACCTTCGATGAGAGGAGATACCTCGATGTTAAACGCTGGAAACCTGGTGAAGACCCTTACAAACTGTACGCCTTCAACCACCGAGAGAGTGGGAGGGTTCCCAGCAATCGGGGGATCAGGGACACCAGACATTACAGGTACTTGGCTTCACATTGTCTCATCTCACTAACAGTTGGAAATCATGTGCACAAAACTCTCGCAACCCAGTAATCCTCCATAGTTCTTCAAACGTTGTTTAAAGGGAAGTTGGATAAACACATGAGGGAGAAAGGAATAGAAGGATATGCTGATAGGGTTAGATGAAGAAGGATTGGAGGAAGCTTGTGTGGAGCATAACCACCAGCATGGACCCTCTTGGGCTGAATGGCCTGCTCCTGTACTGTAAATTTTATGTAAAAAGGTGCTTAGACCACTAAGGGGGGGAAATAAACTGGCCAGTCTGGTGCTGGGGGCCACACTGACTAGATGGCCCCAGGTTTTAGCCCTTTATTTCATTCTCAAGACTTGGGCATCGCTGGCAAGGCTGGTATTTATTGTCCATCCCTAGTTGCCCTGCGATGGTGGTGCTGGGCCTTCTGATAGTGGTTTGATGCAACTGAGTGACTTGCTAGGCCAGCTCAGGGAAGGGCCCTGTGAAGCACCTTAAGATGTGTTATTATGTTAAAGGTGCTATACAAACTTAAGTTATTGTTGTCAACCACATTGATGTGGGAATGGAGTGACATATAGAGAAAGATTTCCCTCTCCTTCTCTCACTCCGCTAATTCTGAAACTGATGTCAGTTTCGTTGTGGTTATTTCAGCCCAGTCACTGGTTAAGTGTGAGCACAGAACCGCAATCATTTAGAAAGTCTTACATTTCTATAGCACCGTTCACAACCTCAGGATGTCCCAAAGTGCGTTATCAGAAATGAAGTACTGTCAAAGTGTAGAATGTGGAGGCCAATTTGCTCACAGATTCAGTGAGGGATAAATATTAGCCAGGATCCCAGAGAGAACTCCCTCTCTCTTCTCCAAAATAATGCCATGGGATTGTTTCCATCCACCCGAGAGCACAGTCAGGGCCTCCATTTAATATCTCATAGAAAGGATGGCAGCTCTGACAATGCAGCACTCCCTCAGCACCACACAGCCTAGATTTGGTGCTCAAGACTGTGAGAATAACACTGAGCCCATAACCTGCAGCCTCAGAAGCGAGAGTGCTGCCAAGTAAACCACAGCTGACACATTCATGTCCAGCACAATTTACTTAGGCAGACAGCATCCTTTCAGCCTGTGCTGAATAGGCCGACAACTAGCGCTGGAGGGAAGGGGCCAGTGTTCCAACCAATCCGCAAGTTATCCTGCTGAGGTCTTTTGTTTAAATTTTCATTCCAGCAGATTCTGTCAAGGACCAATCAGAAAACTCGAGCACTGATACTGAAATAATAGGGAAGAAGTGGGTGGTAACCTGAAAACTCTGTGTTGAGCCTTCCCTGATGTTTCAGAATAATTGGTGCCGCTCATCTCCTCAGTAATAATAATATCACCTGTCACTTTGCATGTCAGCTACGTCCGTCAGTCAGAGACAAGGAGCTGCAGCTTTCACTTATTCCACATCCAAACTCCAATGAGCTGTCCGACAGCTCACACAGAATGTGTGAGGTAACTGCTCACTCCTGGTGAACCATTGATGTGGAATATTTCACATAAGAACAAAGAACAGTACAGCACAGGAACAGGCCATTCGGCCCTCCAAGCTGCGCCGATCTTGATGCCTGCGTAAACTAAAACCTTCTGCACTTCCGGGGACCGTATCCCTCTATTCCCTTCCTATTCATGTATTTGTCAAGATGCCTCTGAAATGTCACTATCGTACCTGCTTCCACCACCTCCCCCTGGCAGCAAGTTCCAGGCACTCACTACCCTCTGTGTAAAGAACTTGCCTCGCACATCCCCTCTAAACTTTGCCCCACTCACCTGAAACCTATGTCCCCTAGTAACTGACTCCTCCACCCTGGGGAAAAGCTTCTGACTATCCACTCTGTCCATGCCACTCATAACTTTGTAAACCTCTATCATGTCGCCCTCCACCTCCGTCGTTCCAGTGAAAACAATCCGAGTTTATCCAACCTCTCCTCATAGCTAATGCCCTCCAGACCAGGCAACATCCTGTAAACCTCTTCTGTACCCTCTCCAAAGCCTCCACGTCCTTCTGGTAGTGTAGCGACCAGCATTGCACGCAATATTCTAAGTGTGGCCTAACTAAAGTTCTGTACAGCTGCAACATGACTTGCCAATTTTTTATACTCTATGCCCCGACCGATGAAGGCAAGCATGCCGATTGCCTTCTTGACTACCTTATCCACCTGCGTTGCCACTTTCAGTGACCTGTGGACCTGTATGCCCAGATGTCTCTGCCTGTCAATACTCTGAAGGGTTCTGCCATTTACTGTATACTTCCCACCTGCATTAGACCTTCCAAAATGCATTACCTCACATTTGTCCGGATTAAACTCCATCTGCCATTTCTCCGCCCAAGTCTCCAACCGATCTATATCCTGCCGTATCCTCTGACAATCCTCATCACTATCTGCAACTCCACCAACCTTTGTGTCGTCCGCAAACTTACTAATCAGACCAGCTACATTTTCCTCCAAATCATTTATATATACTACAAAGAGCAAAGGTCCCAGCACTGATCCCTGTGGAACACAACTAGTCACATCCCTCCATTCAGAAAAGCACCCTTCCACTGCTACCCTCTGTCTTCTATGACTGAGCCAGTTCTGTATCCATCTTGCCAGCTCACCTCTGATCCCATGTGACTTCACCTTTTGTACCAGTTTGCCATGCGGGACCTTGTCAAAGGCTTTACTGAAGTCCATATAGATAACATCACTGCCCTTCCTTCATCAATTCATCTTCGTCACTTCCTTAAAAAACTCAATCAAGTTAGTGAGACACGACCTCCCCTTCACAAAACCATGCTGCCTCTCGCTAATAAGTTTGTTTGTTTCCAAATGGGAGTAAATCTTGTCCCAAAGAATCCTCTCTAATAATTCCCTACCACTGACATAAGGCTCACTGGCCTATAATTTCCTGGATTATCCTTGCTACCCTGCTTAAACAAAGGAACAACGTTGGCTATTCTCCAGTCCTCTGGGACCTCACCTGTAGCCAATGAGGATGCAAAGATTTCTGTCAAGGCCCCAGCAATTTCTTCCCTTGCCTCCCTTAGTATTCTAGGGTAGATCTCATCAGGCCCTTGGGACTTATCTACCTTAATGCTTTGCAAGGCACCCAACACCTCCTCCTTTTTGATAATGAGATGACTGAGACTATCTACACTCCCTTCCCTAGGCTCATCATCCACCAAGTCCTTCTCTTTGGTAAATACTGACGCAAAGTACTCATTTAGTACCTCGCCCATTTCCTCTGGCTCCACGCATAGATTCCCTTCTCTGTCCTTGAGTGGGCCAACCCTTTCCCTGGTTACCCTCTTGCTCTTATATACGTATAAAAAGCCTTGGGATTATCCTTAATCCTGTTTGCCAATGACTTTTCATAACCCCTTTTAGCCCTCCTGACTCCTTGCTTAAGTTCCTTCCTACTGTCTTTATATTCCTCAAGGGATTCGTCTGTTCCTAGCCTTCCAGCCCTTACAAATGCTTCCTTTTTCTTTTGACA